>NW_022990340.1:0-49266 GCF_902827175.1 Gymnodraco acuticeps | reverse complement strand
GCGGGACTCATAAAACAGTTACGTTATCCTGTGAAAGTCTCATAGGAGTTTTAACTGGACCTCAAGCACAACCCAGATTTAAGCTTGGGTAAACAGACACCGGCTACTGCAATGGAGTCACAGTAATACAGAAATAGCTGAAACAATCAACCGAGGCTCACCATTTTGTCCCTTTCAGCTCCAGAAGTTCTCGCCCAGAAGCCGTACAGTAAGGCCGTGGACTGCTGGTCCATCGGAGTGATCGCCTACATCCTGTAAGTAACACATATCTTCTTTGTGATCACACTGTAAGGCCCCTGGTTTCATCCTCGCAGCCTGACTCAACACACAGCACACTTTCAGTTGGTGTCAGATTCACAGGAAACAAATGAACAGATTATAACGTTGTCTTCACACATCACAGACTTCTGCTGCCTACTTTTGCGGTGAAAGTCAATACACTGACTGTGATCAATCCAATGTGTGCTGTGGAAGTGGAAACATCTCTTTAAACACTACAGTTACTTTTTTTATATTACTTTGATGATTTCTGACTTTACCTTCCACTGAAATATAACTGTATATTGTAACAAAGTCTCAGTTGCAGGCTATTAGAAATTATCCATTTATATAATAGGTTCATTTAGAATTTGCCCAAATATTTAGATACATGTGTATCATATTAATTAGATGTCTCGTAAACAGATACCTATGATAAGCTAGTATGCTAATGTGTGTGCCTGGAGCCTAACGCCCTATGCCCTACGACCTACGCCCTACGCCAATGCCCTTAAAGGTCATACAGCTTAACCTGAGACACTGGGGCTGCTCCCACATGTGTGTATATTTGTAGATTTTCGTGTGTGTGTGTTCTGCCTGACAGAGACATTGAGTGTGAGGTCAGATCCGGGGTCAGAGGTGAACAGCCTCAGTTAATACGATGCAGAGCGTGTGAGGTGGCAGCACACACACTGTGTCTAACACTTCTGTGATGTGACTGTGATGTTTGGAAGGACGGTCTGTGACTCTATTAAATACATGTGTCTATGGGACACACACATATATTTTTAATATTTGTATTCATATTAACCTGTAGTTTATTTTGATACTTTGGTAACAGTGTGTTCCTTTATTACTTTCTTGCCAATGAAGAGACTTTGAATTTATTTGAACGACAGAGAGAGTTTCTCCCTGCAATGAGCACAATTAGCGCATTGATTCAGACTATGTGAGCTTTTAGCTGCTGCTCAGGTGGAAAGAACAGATCAGGTAATCAGCCATGATAATCACTGTTTGTGTGTGTCGGTATGTGTGTGTTGTTAGAGACTTGGAGGGATAACTGGTCCGCTTTTCAAATCTCCGCGCGTTCCTATGAAGCTGGTTATAATACAGGAAGGAATCCATATCTACAAAGTAACCGTTAACAATAATCTACTTTAATGGCAATATGACAATGCAATACAATCATTACAATACAACATGATATATTACAGTTATATTGTAATGCTTAAGGAGTAATGCCGGCTTACTCCTGCCCTAGTCCGCATACTGCAGAGCTACTTTCACCCGAGGGCAGCATGTGAAGAAGAGGCCGAACGCCAGGGATCCTCCGGATATATACCAGAGTAAGAAGGAGGGGTTTGGTGTTAGGTCAGCTGGTCATCTCTTCAGGTCATCTCATTGGGAGACGCAACGCAGCAGGAAACGCAGCAGGAAACCAAACAGGCTCACTTTCCAACAAAAGGTCTCAAGGCCTGCATACCTACACCTCCCCCACAGAGCCATAAAACCCTGTTTACTCCAACCAGCCCAGAATGTTTATAGCCATTTGTAGTCCTTACATTTATGAAAGGATAAAACAGAGAAATCAATATAAAACACAAACACAGGTATTATTTGAACAGTATTCACTTAACTGCTACTATTGATAAGCACCAGAGAAACCCAAGGGACCTCTCTTAACATCACAACCACTGTAGCTCGTTCTAAGTTGAATGCAAATCAGGACATGCTCTCACCTTCCCCCATCTTCCTTGTCCTCAAAAACACATGTCAACAGGCCCCAAATGCAGCTCACAGTTTTACCCAAATTATTCTCATTTTAAGCTTATCCATAGTTTGCTAACATGAATAAATACAAATATAACTCTACAAATCCCCCTTTTTATCTCCTTCTCCAGAGATAAACTTAGACAAGGCATTTTGAAATATACCCACTGTCATTATTTTCTACTGTGTCCATAAATCCATCCGAAGCTGGTATTTAGAATACTTGAAACCTTCATGGAGACAGAACACCACTTTCCATGGCAGTGAAGGAACCATGAGGGGGTAGCTGAGTGCTAGAATCATCAGCCCCCCCCCCCTCGGAGGAATAGCCCACAAGGACAGCTAATAGGGAGGGGGAGATGCAGCTTGCCCTTCACGGGTGGAACTGATCAGAGCGAAGTAGACTCCTCTGCTGCCTCGACAAGTTCCCTGTGCCGTCCTGGCTTGCCGTGTCTTTGTCCCCCAATCCGCTGACGGCAGCTTCTGGGCTGCCTGCTAGAGAGATGTCTTCCTCCTCCTCGTCCTCCGGCCCGCTGATGGCGGCTTCCGGGTCGATGCTGTAGAGATGTCTCCAGGGTCCTCCTTCTCCGGCCCGCTGATGATGCCTCCCGGGTCGTCTGCTGTAAGGATGTCTCCAGGGTCCTGCTCCTCCAGTCTGCTGCTTCCGAGTAGTCCACGTCTGCCAGGGCCACGTCCGTCCTGATGTCGTCCCCTGGTCCTAGCAGGTGGTTTCCCCGCCGCACACTGGCTCCCGTGGTACGAGCTGTCCCCCTTTTCTCCCAGGCAGACGGCATAAGAGGTCCGCTGGGTCACTCGGTCGGGGTCGGAGAGCCTGGGGTTGAGCCACTTTGTCCTCGTGCTTCTCGGGTCCCCCTTTTGGCGCCAGTGACCTGTGTGGAGAAATCTGATACAACTCCCTCAAGCCTACGCTCAGCTGTTTTGCCCCACTTGGAGCCTCTTGGTGGGGTGTCTTGAAACAACAGCCGTCTGTGAACAGGTTTCCAAATTAATTGTAGCCCTCCTATCTGCCAGTGCAGCTTCAGAATCTTAATACTTGGACTGTGCCAACTAAATAAGAACCCCAACATCTTTAGGTAAACTAAATAACATATTTCAATAGCTCTGAATTTCTGACAAGCATCCGTGTTTATTTTTAAATGAAATCCTATTTAAAATCCAAATATAATATGAACTGCTAATGTTTCTGGCAAAGAAACACACTAATGTTATGGATTCAAAAACAACCAAAATCACGATGCTAACAAAGTGAATGATTTCCTGGTGATACTGCTTCTACCTGTCAGTGCTTAGATATTATCACGCTGAAAAAATGAATACAGAATTCCAACAAACTGTCATCAAATGTCTTTCTATTATAAATTTAGATGAAATGTATATCCTCATAGTGACCTAAACAATAAAGTCTATGGCTTTTACTCCTTTACCAGGCTAGTTACATGATGTTGTCTAAATTAAATTCTGTCTCAATACACTACTATGTTTTAGCTTTAACTGTAATATGTTCTTTCTACATTTCAAACCTCAGTTACTCTAATGTCTGTTAAAATATTACAAAATTGTTTCATTATCACAGGTCAACTTCTTCGGTTTCACAGTAGCCCCTTGGCCACTGATTCTGTGTTACCTGTTATAATTCAAATCAATATTTAGAAACATCTCAACATTCATCAAACAGTATCTTATCCCCAGATATGGAGCAGGTTAATTACATTCAATGCTCAGTTTGAACATCTGGGTTGGGGCGGAAGGTTTCTGTCAATCCTTAAAAGAAAAATTTAAATTGTGAATTTTACAGCCATGTTGAGATTTATACATTATACTCACTCCCCCCTTTTACACATGAAATCATGTGTAACAAAAGCCTGTAATGGGAGGGGAACAAAAACTGTCAGGTAATTGGTTAGGAACATAACGAACATTATTATCATTATTTCCACAGTGAACACTTCAGTGAAAAGAAGTGTTCCTCTCCGTCCTTCAGGCCTAAAAGAAACAGAATCTTCAGATTGTAGTTTTACATTTGCAAACCGCCAACTCATGTGAGAGGAAAATATCACATGTGCGGTTTCCCCTTTTTGTGGAATTTTTAGGAAACCTCTCGTTTCCCTTGGAGCTCCAAAATAATATGTTAGTCCAAAAACATGCTTGGTTAGTTATTGTTTTAGAATCATGCAGTTACACTGATCACATGCCGGCATACATTCACACTCACACTGTCTGGTTGTCATGTCAAGTTTGGTCAGGTTCACCCCAGAGTCAGTCATCCACAGTGCCTTGTCAAGTTACACTGTCGGTCAGGGTCAAAGGTCAGTTGGTCTCCGTCTTTTTTGGCCATGTGTCGTGCTCTGCAGAGACTTTGACATTTCAGCATAGGCCAGTATCCTTTGTCTACAAAAATATGTCACGATTTCAACTATAATTTTCAAGATGATTCTCACTTGTCATTGGGACTTCCGCCTCCCACTTTTCCTGAAACTTGGTACAAAACTCACTTCCTTCGAGTACCACTACTAATTAAAATGTCTAATGATCTATTTCAGAAACTTTTGTACAATAACTATTATCTTGAGTCAAAACATTACTAGGATCTGTGTCGCTCTGCATTTCATAGCTCATTATAATTCTGGTCTACTTAAAAAACGATGTTAAACTCTTTAGCAGTGTGTGGAACCTTGGGTGTCCGAACATGCAACAATTACTCCCTCCTTTATCAAGGATTTAAAACCGAAGTCTGGTAATAACTATGCCACAATGGTGAAATCAACACTTTAGATTGGAATTTAATATGTGGCTTGGCACTAGCCATTAATACAAACAAAGATTTGTCCTATAGAGTGGTTCCTAAAACTATCCTTTTAATGGTGATCAATATTGTAACCAATGAGACCGCTACTTTATTCACACGTGAATAAAAATGTCTTAAAGAATGAATTGTTAACATGATGAAAATATTGAAGAATATGGTTCTACTCTGTCAGTGTGTTTTAGGATGATTATCATCTTACTTTAATAGTTTCCTCTTTACTGCTATTTTTAATTTACCAAATGATTAATAAATCTTTCTGTCTTTACGTATTTATGAAGTTAATTCAAGTTATTTAAATGTGCGTTTCGTGAATAAGTGTGTTTATGTGTAACTCACTCATTCCCGTTCTCCTTTCCTCCTCCCCTGGTTTTCTCAAGCCGTGACCCCGGCCTCCGCACTTCTAATCGACCATGCCAACTCCTCTGATTCTGTCTTCTCTTCAGTCCATCAGCTGTTGAATCCATCCGCTGTAACTTTTGTAGGCAGCCATTGGCCCAGTCACATCTGCAGCCCCATCATGCCACTGTTGTTGCACTCCTCCTTTACAGTCTCTCTGCTGTTTTTATGGAGGGCGGATTCTGCTCTCATGTCTATTGTGCCAAATCTCGCGGCGCAGTTTGGAACTTCATGTCCTGTCTGAGGGGCTGATGAGAGTATCTCTCTGTATGTCAGCATGCTGGTTTGGTTCTGGATGCCACAGGTGGAGATAGTTCTGGCTGCAGTCTTGATGTAGTCTTGTTGTCGTTGTTGGTTCAGCTCTGGTTCTCTGTCTGTACGATGGAGAAGGAGGAGTCTCCTGTTGGGTTAGGTCTCGTTGTCTGCTTGGAGGGTCGGGATCAAAGCCTTTCTAACTCAGAGGGGGAGTCCAGGTCCCGGTACACATTACCTATAAGAAGTCTAGCACACTGATGTTAAATAAATCCAACCCTTTCCACTCTGTCTCTTTCTAATCATACTATCTGTCTTAGTTGTTAAATGCCATCTAAACAACATAATTAATGTCTACTTATGATATTACAAAAACTAACTCCAAAAATTGTTTCATCCATTGTTACATATTTACCCAACACAACTCTGAAATACTTACATGTTTCCAGCATCACATATTCCACACACTATGAAAGAACATCTCCATATGTTCTCTCATTTTAAATCCCACTGTTACTTCGAACAATAGTAAACCTGCAGAGCACACCAATCGGATCACAGTAATGAAATTTGAATCAAGTGTAGGCCTATGTCTTCTTTCTGAACATTTATTTATATTGTCTACATTTGCAAACAGTTCGAGTGTAAAATGTGTTTTGCACAATGTATTTACACTCTACAGATTCTTGAGTTTACTCATCTCCTGGTGCTGTCGTTGTAAAAAATGTTCAATCCCTTATTGTTTTGTACCAGTTTACCAAACAATACCGGCCAGCAATGTAATGATTAAACTCTAAGCTCGCATAAGTTTCAAGGGTGTGATACCCCCTTTCAGCCACTAGATGGCAGCAGCAGAAGTGTCAAGGGTGTGATACCCCCTTTCAGCCACTAGATGGCAGCAGCAGAAGTTTCCAGACAAAGGGAAACGCTCTACCTTGGTTTAATATATAACAGACCTCTGGCTTTAAGCTTTTAGCATTGGTCTGTTATTTAAACCCCAGTTTTAAACGGCGACTCGATCTGATTTATCGAGTTTCCAGGTTTTGCCGTGCAGGATTCAAACCTCGCATTCACACAAACTGCACCATTTCTACGCCACTCAGGAATAAACACCTGCAGATCCGCGCCAAACTGCTCTATTTTACGTCACGCAGGACTTTCGTCTACCTGTCGATCAACGTTTACGTTTTGTATATAACTTTCCTAACATAGTAAAATATGCATTGTATATTCCATTTAAACTATAAAAACACTGTGAAACGCCTACAGACAATCCTAAAGTTTTAGCGTATCCAATTACAGACAGGCGACTTTCATCGTCTGCTTACCTTATTTGCAAAGTTGCAGAGTCCTGCTGATTGTCTGAGATGTTTGAAAGCGTCTGAATTCTTCCTCAGCTTCGTTATCTCTAGACGTCGGGTCACCATTTTGTTAGAGACTTGGAGGGATAACTGGTCCGCTTTTCAAATCTCCGCGCGTTCCTATGAAGCTGGTTATAATACAGGAAGGAATCCATATCTACAAAGTAACCGTTAACAATAATCTACTTTAATGGCAATATGACAATGCAATACAATCATTACAATACAACATGATATATTACAGTTATATTGTAATGCTTAAGGAGTAATGCCGGCTTACTCCTGCCCTAGTCCGCATACTGCAGAGCTACTTTCACCCGAGGGCAGCATGTGAAGAAGAGGCCGAACGCCAGGGATCCACCGGAGATATACCAGAGTAAGAAGGAGGGGTTTGGTGTTAGGTCAGCTGGTCATCTCTTCAGGTCATCTCATTGGGAGACGCAACGCAGCAGGAAACGCAGCAGGAAACCAAACAGGCTCACTTTCCAACAAAAGGTCTCAAGGCCTGCATACCTACACCTCCCCCACAGAGCAATAAAACCCTGTTTACTCCAACCAGCCCAGAATGTTTATAGCCATTTGTAGTCCTTACATTTATGAAAGGATAAAACAGAGAAATCAATATAAAACACAAACACAGGTATTATTTGAACAGTATTCACTTAACTGCTACTATTGATAAGCACCAGAGAAACCCAAGGGACCTCTCTTAATATCACAACCACTGTAGCTCGTTCTAAGTTGAATGCAAATCAGGACATGCTCTCACCTTCCCCCATCTTCCTTTGTCCTCAAAAACACATGTCAACAGGCCCCAAATGCAGCTCACAGTTTTACCCAAATTATTCTCATTTTAAGCTTATCCATAGTTTGCTAACATGAATAAATACAAATATAACTCTACAGTGTTCATTAATTTTAATGAGTTTTTAGCTAAATCTCTTGGTGTATCCAGAAATTACCTAATATGTTGCAGGTGATGTTTTTGGTTGTTGGAGCAGCTTCAGTTCACACTTGGAGATCTAGCAACCGTTGGAACACTGTTTTTTCCAACCAACTTCTTTCAGTCTATTATTTCAGCCATAAATGAATGGTTTCAAATGAGTGAATTCAATTTAATTGAGTTAATATATATACTGTACATTTAATAGTAAATCAGCAAGTGGATAAAGTGTGTTGTGTTGTGTTGTGTTCAGGCTGTGTGGTTACCCTCCATTCTACGATGAGAACGACTCCAAGCTTTTTGAACAAATCCTGAAGGCCGACTACGAGTTTGACACTCCGTATTGGGACGACATATCAGACTCAGGTGAGCCGTCTGCCTCTTCCTCCTGAGTGTCTGTGTGTGTGTGTATCAGTGTCTGTTTTCTGATATGTTGTAAAAACTGCATAAATACACGTTATACAGACATTCATGTTGAATAGTGTAATCGTCCGATTTATTTTTCTTGCGCCACCATGAGTATTTGCAGTTTGTTCAAAATGGCTAAACAACTATTGGTTTGATTGATTTACATACCTTCATGGTCCACTAACTAAGATGAAGAGCATGGTAAATCCTACAGCTGCTAAACATCAGCGTTGTCTTTGTAAGCATGGGTTAACATGGGTTGAAATAGATTTCATCAAGATTTCTTTCAAATGGCTCTTTCAAGTTGGCCTGGTGTTTATTTCTGACGTATTATGGCTCTTTAAAACATGTTTTTTTTCCAGCCAAGGATTTCATCGGCAGTCTGATGGAAAAGGATCCAGAAAAGCGTTTCACCTGCGATCAGGCGCTCAGACACCCCTGGTGAGAAACACACTCACACAGAATAACACTAAGACATAACATCAGTAGTAGATGTACAGTCAGTAAGGTTGAGAATGAGAATTTCTCTGTGTGTGTGTGTTTAAGGATTTCCGGGGATACAGCACTCTGCAAGAACATCCATGAGTCAGTGAGCCGGCAGATCAAAAAGAACTTCGCCAAGAGCAAATGGAGGGTTTGTTTACTCATATTTTTTTTGGGTGGTTTTAGCTCCTTTGCAGCAATTTACTCCAGTACAAGTCCTCAAACAAGTGTCTGTGTAGTTGAATGACTCCCCCATCGTAATGCTAGGAGTTACCCTTCTTTATCAGAGGAGGATGTAACACTTTCCCTAAGAACTGCTCTTCACACAGTTTGTCTCTGGGTCTAAATGGCACATCCAGCTTTTCATCATCCTATTTAATTTCCCTCTCCAGCAAGCGTTCAATGCCACCGCCGTGGTTCGGCACATGAGGCGGTTGCAGCTTGGTAGCAGCATGGGGAGCAGCATGGACGCCTCCAACCTGCCGACCAGGCCGAGCCAGACGGGCCAGAGCCAAAACACGGGCCAGGCGACGCAGAGCCAGGGCGCTAACACAGCCGCTAACACAGAAAACAACGTAGCAGTTCCCCACAAAGAAAGTGAGTATAAGTCATTAGTATCAGTAGCACCAGAAGGACTATAGAACAAATGTGTACAAAATAAAATGTAGCCCATCCACATAACAGCAATTTTAGTTTAGCAACCGTGAATGCATTTCTCCATTAGATGTCGGAATATGGCAGAGAACAAGATCTGTGGTAAACACATGTTTACAATACTTACAGGTTTTCTTTATGAAGATAATCTCCACATATAAACACAATTCTCATCATTTTTTAAGCATAAATGCAATCTCCAGTAGTTAAAAAGCTAACGTTAGGCTCTAAAGGAACTACATCATGGTTGCATGGCTGCCTCTGCTAAGCTAAAGGTGGACTCACGTTTGGCGCGATGGAGTTTAGAAGTCTTATTTAGTAACTTGTAGAAGCTTCAGGCAAAATGATGGGGTATTTAGTGACGTTGAGGAGAACAAAACATTGGAATATCTCAACTTGTGTTAACCACAGACATAAAACATTCTCTTAGTGAGGAGGGAACAGATAATGCTAAAATGCTAACTCATTGCCGGGTTTCAGGACTCGTTCCTGCACAACTTCAAATTAAGGCAGAGTGGTTGAGGGTCGGCCATTTGCTCATAGTGCAGAAAATCTCCCTCTTGTTCACAGCCTAGTCTTGGCAGGTATGCTAAGAGGACAAATCTGCTGAAATGGTATATTCCTCATGTGCCGTGCCAGAATGAAAGGCATAGTTACTGTAATGAAGAAGGTGTAGCTTAGCCAAGGGTCAATTTACATTATAAAAAACATTTCTGCCAACTTCCTCTCTCAGATGCTGCTGCCCCGGTCACTCCCTGCAGTCTGGCGTCTGCAGCCTCCTCTCCCGCTGCCGGGGCCGATCTGACCCAGCAACACCCCACGGTGGTCACCCCCCCGATGCTCACAGAGACCAAGTGACGCCAGGTCCCGCGGAGAACTAGCTGGGAGGCCACAGCACTGTGAGGTAGAGAGACAGAAAGAGACGGAGGAAGACTTTGTTTCTCCCTCTCCTCACTGCTTTTCCCCCAGCAAGTTCCCCGCCCTGCTCCCAGGAGAGCAGAGGACTTTACCTTCACCCCGCTGATACTGTACACCCACTGCTTCCCCACCAGGACGCCATGTTGGATTCCTCCAGCCACAACGACACATGGTGACAAACATTAGGAGGATGTTTGGAAGCCCAGCTTGAATTGGTTGCTGGTAAATTATTTGGGGCGTCGCTGGCACAAGCTTGAGCCGTGATTGGTGGTTGACGGTGGGGCCGTGTTATCCTATCATTCAATTTCCTTTTTTAATCTGGTCTTTGCTGCACCACTTTATTTAGCCTTTTTCCAAACAAGGAATGAGTGTTGACAACTGGATTGTTTTATTTCATATTAATGTAAATGTAAAAGGTGGTATATGTAACTTTTCAAAAAGCAAGCACATTATTGTCAAATTGATCTTGCCACTCTGATCGAATTTAGTTTAATCAACACTACAATTGGCAGCCAAATGTGACCTGGTGACTGTGTAATTCAGAGGCTTAAATAACTTTACAAATGTAGCAGCTAATGGGACAACGATTCATTCATGTTTAAAAGCTACATATATCATCTTTAGGTGTTTTATGTTCTTATTGGCTTTTTTGTGTTTGTTTGTGCTTTAAACGTACCATACGACTGTTGAGATGTGGAACCACGAGTAAGCGCTACAAAGGGTCAGGTGAGCCTCTTGTGTTTATCACAGAGGACGTCAGAGCATTGTGTGACTTATTTATTGTCCAAAAGATACTGATCTGTCTATTATTTTCTTTCTTCATAAGACTTTTATAACAATCACCTTTTAAGGGACACATACAGGTTATATGATGAGCATGAAGCAGGTTTAGTATAGGGTCGTTTTTGTTTCTGCCTCCAGTTGAGAATGTAAGGAACTACAAGTTAGCTTGGCCTTCGTATTCCTTTACAAACAGTGCAGTGCAGTTTGAAGAGGGCCACAAAACACATGATATTTCACTTACTATGTCCCACAGGGGTCTTCAGAGTATTTGACCTGTGTGATGAAAATCCAAGATGGAGAAGCTGTTGCCTGCTGGTCCTGCGCCTTCTAGAGAAGCCATGATATCACCCTTTAGCATCGTCAAGCTGCACCCAGTTCAGAAGTGCTCAGGGAAAGCTGCGGCTGCACTGTGAGCTGGTGGAAATATATTTCCTGTTATTTGGTCCAGGTACCGAGCCATCACAGATATGATCTGGGGCTTACGTTGTTAGATGTGTCCTTATTGTAGTGTTGTAATGACTCGTCATTTAAATACTTGATTCCAGCTTCACTTTTAGCATTTGCTCTTCGCTCATCATGAGGTTGGGCGCAGAGTCGTACGGTGAAACAGCTAGTTAAGTTCTGTTTCTATGGTTTCTACGTCAAAAGGTCAGCGGAAAAAGGTAAAAGTGGAAGTCATTTGAACTTTCAGCACTGCAACATTATCGAGCCATGAGCGTCACCTTAGTTGGACGGTAAAGCTCACTCCATTGAAACACAACGGCAACGCCAGCCCAGAGCCTTTTTACCGTTTGTCATGTGAAGGCAGCTTTAAACTTGGACCTAGACGTTTTGAACTCTCAGACTAAAAGGTGTTTTTTACTTGATCAGCAGCATTTTTGGTCCATTTTGTTTTGTTAATAACATCCTGAACTCTGGATCAGCACGCCAGAGCTCTTAGACATAATTGGACAGAACTACCAAAACAACAGTGAGGATTAGTTGGTTGTTGCTTGATCCAAGAGCAGCTGTTGGGAATCCTGGTTAGCGTAGCATGGTTCTCCAACTTAAATGAGATGGTCCAGAGATGGCTAGTAGTTGCTGTTCAATGGATCATTAGGTTTGAGATGACGGACTGACTTTATCTTGAGCTGTTTTTGATGGAGCCTTCTCATGATTCCACAAGCTTTCACAGTCTATCGTTACTGGTGGAAATTTCAGTTAAGACAGAACTGTACAATGTTGAATGCTCACACATCAGATTGTCATGATGCAATTCTTCTGATCCCTTTATTGTGAAATGTAGCCAAAGACCAGTGCTAGAAACAAAGACATTTGGTTTGTGCTACTGGGTGAATTGGCGAATACAGAACTAGTCAGATATGAAGCTGTTCGAGACACAAGTCGACTAAAACTAAGGGCTGAACTCCAGCTGCAAATTCATCTGGAGAAAACATGTATTCACTTTGTTCCTTACCTAATCTGTAGCCATTTACCTTTTCTTTTTTTTTTACACAGAGTGCTGCAAAGTGCTTATGGCAAAAAAACAGTAAGTACCTTTTGGCTGGTTGAGTCGTTGTGTGTGATAAGTTCCACTGAAGTTGACCAGAACAAACTCTGACAAGACATGTGTGAATGCTATCCAATCTATGTTTTCTTCATCACCTCATACATTGTGAATATTGAACTGGCATTGATGCAAAGACACATAATGGCAGTTTTCCCAGCAACTAATCCAGTCAAAATATAGGTTTAGTTCATAGTGCTAGGGGTAGTTGTGAACTGAAGGCCTGTTAGGCTGATTTATTTTGTTATTTATTAAGTGCAGTCATAGAGAAAGTTAACGTTGCACATGGACACAGTTCACCTTTCAGAAACATATTTTGAATGTGAAAGTTTTGAGCAGGGACTCCATGGACTCTAAAGAGAGTCCATGGAGTTATATTGTTTTACTTCTTAGGGGAACTTAAAACCATGTAAGGGCTTTACTTATTATGATCACCTAATCGGATAATTCACTGTAACCATAATACAAACCACTTGATTGCTATGCATTCTTTTTTACAGTGTGTCGCCAAAATATTTTAGGAGGAATTAGGAAACTTCAGCACCTATAGTTCATAAAGATAAAACATTTACATTTTAGGGGGATAAAAAAGTGCATTAGTGTTTTTGAATGAAATCCATTTAAAATTGTCATACATGTTTTTTATGTGGCAAAAAATATATTATTGAATGGTCAACAAACAAACACCATAAGAATATGCTCTTAACATTGGAAATGGAAATGTGGTTTACCAACAGGACGAGGGTTCAGTATTAGGCTGCTCTAGGTCTTTATGTCTGCTGTTTAAAGATTCATGAATGAATCTTAACATCTCTCGTGTAAATAGATTGTGAATATGAATAATAATTTTCAAGATAAAATGTACCGATGGTTTGCTGTTCAAGCATGTGAGAGGGAGTGAGTGTGTCGAGGAAAGTTGATTGTATTCTCTATAGAATGTTTAATGTTAAAATAGGTGTCATGTATTCTGTCCCACACGAGACTGAGAGCTACACATCACGTGTAACGCCATCACTGTTGCAGTGTCACGTCAATCACCAAGTGATCGCATCTTTAACTGAACTCAGGCTGTCATTTCTGCCATTATAACGGAAGAAATCCAAAGCTGTGACCGAATCAGACACACACTGTTAAGGAGGAGCGGCGCTCGTCCACCCTTTCGCCTTTTTTTTTACCAAGATGCTATCACAAAAGATTAAAAAACACATGCATGTTGATAGAAGTGCTTCAAAGATTCAACTTCACCATGAGTGTTTGCATAATCTTATATGCCCTTGTACAATGTTAGTATCTGTATTATGTAAAGATTTACACAGGTTGAGATATCCCAGTTCACCTAGTAGCAGAGTTTCACCTCCACAAACAGTTTCCATAGGTGGAAATATTTGGGATAACTAGCATTTATCAAGAGAACAAAAACGTCTGCTTGTAAGAGGGAATTCCAGCTGATTTCCTGCATACATGAATGATATGGCAAGAACGTCAATTATTAAAATAAAGTTTTTTCCATTTGAATTGTATGACATGGAATATTGCCTTATTCATGACATAGAATATGACTATTTACTAAACAAGGACATGAAGCTATTAGCTTGTATGGCTTCAACTGAGGCTACTTAGCTAGCCGTGGATGTTATGCTGAGTTTAACACAGTAATATATTTGCTATGTTTGCTAAGTTCTACATCTGAAGGTATCTAGAAATGAGACAAAGAATTTACTCATATGTAAGTTAAGCGAATACTTGATAAAGTTTGTTGCTAAACACTTTAGTAGTCACAATATTAGCAATATCTCTCATGGAGGGAAAGAGTTGCTAGGTTTGTTAGTTGCAATGCTAGCAGCTGCTAACGCAACTAATGAGAGCAGCTCTACCTCTGAAAACTGTTTGTGGGACTAAAACTTGATACTTGCTGTTGTTAGGGACCCAGTGTCTCCCTGTGGGTGTCCTGTCCAGAGCCGGCATATTGTATTTACTCTCTGCATGTGACCACAACTCCCATCCTGTGCACCGCCGTCACTCAGAGGACACCCTCCTTCCTCAGAGCGCACTAATTGTTCTACGATGTTGATGACTCTTTGTTAATGGGGCTTGTATATCAGATGCCTTCGACAATCATGTGCACATATCAGAGTTACCATGATGACACAGGCCAGAAAGACTGATTGTGATTTGTTTGTCTTTGTCCTTGAATAAATCCGAATGGTCGAAACATGACTCCTGTTTTTTTTTTCAGGCTTGTGGGGGTGTTTCTTTCGCCGCCATCAGCGCCATGGCATCGTTTCCACTGCTAGGCCAATACTACTCAATTTGACCTCCCTTTCATGACCATCGCAAATCTTGAACTTCCTGTCTCTTTTTTTATAGTAACTCCTGCAATCATTTCAGGTAGTTTCCGAGCTAGCAACGAGTTGTTTTAAGCATTGGATATGCATGTTTGGCTGCTGCAGGGTTAAGGTATAGTTCCTCCTGTACCTGTGTTACTTTCATGCTAATCTCTATCAATGCAGATTCTGTAGGAAACGGGACAATATTTTGGTATCAGAAGAGTTCTGCTTTCCTTGAGGGCTGATTATTTGCCAGAAGAGAGAAATGCATATGCGTCGATCCATCGCCTTTTGTGTGGCCAATCTGTTTTCTTCCATTTGAAGTGATCTTGTGATGTGACGGCTCCTCTCCTCCCTCCACAGCTTACGTTTTCCAGACTGAATCCGAAGAATATTTCAGCGACATCCTGCTGTTCAGAACATTGCTGCCCACACAAACACATTCCAGTCACTTGATGGACCAGACATGCACACACACGCAAACACACATCCCTTTCTCTCCCTGTAAGAAACACACACACACACACACACACACGTACAATGTCTCCTATGATCCTAACCTCTCTTAACACTCTCTGCGTGATGCTGATCCGCTTAGTGCGTGTGGCTATTTGTTATTTTTTGTACCCCAATGACCCAGATGTTAATGGTCTTTGTTAAACATTGTCACGCACAGATGTTCATCCAAGTTCAATATTTATCCAAAAAACATACATACAAAAATATCCATATACAAGCTCATGTTTCAAACTTGAAAAAAGATTAATAATAAAAAATGAATGTTCCTAATTTCATACATTTCTGCTCACAGTCAGGGAAAGTTGATTAATCATTCAAAAGTAATGTTGCTTAACATTGGTTCACCAGGTGTTGCAAATTGTCTTAGATATGTTTCAAAAAGCTGCATCAATGTGTAACATTTCATGCTATTAAGTATTTCCAAATCCAGACCAAGATAACCCCAAATATATCACTTGGGTGTCACTGTAACTATGAAAGCTCAACACTGTCTCTTTTCGGAGACCAGGCAGCTCAGCTTGATTTTGTGTTTGTGATCACGGCCTGAGCGAGCACAGAGCGGCTAGTGTGTCCAATTGTACAATCCAGCAGAGCATCAGTAATGCTCCACCTGCAAGAGTAATCACGGAAAAAACGAATTATTCTCTTCCAGGGAAACATGTGATAGCCAGGAATGAACATCACTTTTGTATAATAGCAACAAGGGAACCAATAGAGATAAGAAAACGTTTCTTTACAAAAAATCTACGTACATTATTACTTTCTTTGTGACAGTTTCTATTTCTTTGTCTCTCACACAGAGACCGCCCAGCAGTCTCTGGTCCTCTACGGCCATGTTTCAGTCCAGGTGGCTGGCAGTAAGAGTCAGGTTAAAACAACTAAAGTTTCATTCTCTTACGTATCGTCGTGCTTGCATATCGCCCAGGTCTAGGCTCCTCCGGTGTGATAGAGTTGAGGTGATGCCCCACCCTCCACACCGCACCCTTCATCTTCTCCTTCAGCTCCTTTGCCTCCTGCTCGGCCTTGCGTGTCGCCTTGCGGGCGTTCCTCAGGGAGCGCTTCACCTTCCGAACGCGCTCCTTCAGCTGCCGGTTCCTCCTCTCCGTCACTTCCAGGCGCTCCTGCATCTTGCGGCCTCGCTCCTCCTCCTCGAAGAGTGCGGCCTGCACTGAGGAGCACAGCAGCTGGAGAAAACAGAAAAGACATCAGAAGGGTTGTTATCTTTACAGGCAAACCAAACTGTTGTAAAGAACCAGTTGCTTGAGAAAATATTTCACCCTTTGATGTCCACAGCTCTGTTTTTCTCCTCTGCAGCCTCACACACTTGGATGGAAGGAGGATGAGGAACTAGTGGAGGTCCTGACCCACGTCATTATCCACACAAGCTCACTACCGACCAGTGGTGTCTGTGTCATATTAATGTTTCACCCCCTTCTCCTCCCTTCCTTTCCAGAAAATATGAGGGACCCTCATATTTACATACCCTCATTGAGGGTCACGCACTTCGATGTCAGGGGCCCTAATCTTTCATGTCATTGGTAGACCAAAACTGACCTCAGGTCAGAGTCCTGGGTGACCCGCAAAAAAGGTGATTCGCGGGTGGTATTTTTTCAAACGCTTTTTTCCGGGTTCGGTTCTGGGTAAAACAAAGATGATGCGGGTCGGGTCGCGGGTATTGCATAATAAATATATTAAAATAATAATAAATTAGTTTAATGTTTAAAATCCTCAGACCTCTCCCCCGCGGGACCGCGCATAATCATAACCTCTGCAGCGCATCAATCTGCTGCTGTGCGCGCCACATTCGAAATGGCTGAGGTGAAGCTCTCTAGCGGAGAATACAGCATTTTCAATAACACTTCCTCAAGAGCGAAATCCAACGTCTGGGAGGCTTCTGGTGTCATCCTAGATGGAGGAAATAACCAACTTCCCACGCTTTCTGAGACAAATATGAAACTGCGTGTGTTAATAATTGCACGTTTTCACTGCTCATATATGCGGGTTCGGGTCGGGTTGCGGATCTTGTGCCGACGGGTCGGGTCGGGTTGCGGAACTAATTGGCAATATGTGCGGGTAGCGGGGCGGGTTCGGTATTGCACATCGCGGGTGCGGGGCGGGAGCGGGTCTTGAAAATCAGACCCGTGCAGGACTCTGCCTCAGGTAGAAGGGTTAACAAGGGAAAGCATGTGTCTTCACATTCTACTGCGCTCAAAGTATCATACAAACATAGGAAAATCTAAATTATGTATAATCATGGGCGGTGTTCTGCTAAGATATACAGTCCACAGCCCGAAGATTGAGCATGCTATGAAAAATGAAATGCAAAAACTGTTTTTATTTCTCTGAAAATACTATATACATTGTATTAAAGGGCCAGCTACATTAAAAGTAACATTTTCATTGGAGATAGTGTTGGAAAGTTTTGATAACAGGTTATACAGTGAGTTTTGTGGAGTAAGGTGAATGCTGTTATTCTAACATGCAACAAAGGATTCATGTTTATTTTTTCCAATGTAGTTTTAATGTTCTAAATACAATGACCACATGTGGAAGCATGAGAGAGATGGTTATCTGAAAACCTTGAAAACAACAACTGAGCCTTTAAGGGAAGTCCCTTTCCCCCCCATCTATCCAAACAAAAGTCAAATCCAGATTAAATAAAATCAGTACGTTTTTTTTTTAAACAGTTCCAACACTGCCTCACGCTCAAAGGAAGACTCTCAGTGGGGCGGCCCACACACACACTACCAGCACCTGTCAAAACATCCGAGTAGTACCTGCCTGCTGTTAAGCATCATCTGTATAAACAGAATTTAAAAGACATGTAAAGCCATATGCATGTAAAAAATGTCCTCATATTCAAGTATACGAATATGTTAACACAGGAACAGAGTGTCTTTGGTTTCAAACACTTTACTTAATAATTGAGTAGGGATGGTCTCATATTTTCTAAATTAAACCAGAAGCACACAACTTTACGGGATGCTTGATGTTTAAACTCCAGCTGAACCATGTATGGAAACTTCAGCTCAGAGACATCTCCGAAGATTTTTTATTAAGATAGCGATGTTACATTTTAATTAGAGACCAGCAAAACAAAAGTCTAATGCCTTTAATCCGATAAAAAAAGGCAAAGGAAACATGGAGATAGTGCCAGGAAGTCCATCCATCTCATCATCCTTCACACATTCCTGGTACAAAACACCTGTTTTGTCCCGCCATGCCCAGAGGTCTACATGCGAGTGCTCGTCCTCCAAATGAGCGAGCGGTTTCTGCTTTACTCATCTTTACTATATTCCTTACAGCCTGCGGGGCATAGCAGTAAAGGATGCTAGAGGAAGACGCCAACCACTGCACCGCTCCTCAAGGTCTGAACTTTTGACTTGACAATAAACAAAATGCAATAAATTCATTTGGGAAGCATTAACCCGTCCTCCTCAAAGTCAAGGCTTGCCTGTCACTATATGTATTTGTTATTCTTCCAGGATTGTACCAGTGGATCTTGGCACTTCTTAGCAAAGACTTTGAGTGATCTAGAAGTCAGCTCTAAATGAAGTCAAAATTGACAGCACTCAAGTATCTGTCATGTTGCAGACCCTAATATTGTGTCTTTACTTAACCTAGTAAAAGTCTACAACTCTCACACAAACCCGGTGATTTTGAAGTTGCTGTAATGATAGTGCAACAGAAGGAAAAGCTCAACAGCTGCCCTGGTATCCTTCCTAATTGAGGCCAAAGACTTGTGCAGCGGCCGTGTCCTGTCTTGTCTGAAGTGTGACCCGCACAACTCCCTCAGAGGAGCGATAGCAAATCTGTTGACAGGGTTCGGCTTATCTCTGATCCCAGGTCAGCGACTATTGCTTCATGCTGTTAGAAACACAGGCTGCAGACGGACACACTTTCAAACTGCTGCCTGTCCAAGATGAGGATCTGTGCTATTTGACCTTTGGATAGGCCAGTATCCTGTCTGCCTGAGGAGCCGGACCTGGACCTCGAGCAATCAGCAACTGCTTTAATCTTCAACTGTTTATAGCAGGGGTAACTTTTTTGTTAATCGGCAGCGGACCCACAGAAAATTGCTATCAGAAACAATTGTTTACATTAGCAAGCCTCTCTAACACTCAGAGCTAACCTGTACTGTAGAGCACATGTAAAAAGCAGGGAATAAAAAAAGGAACTCACCTTGTGATAAACCCCCAAGAGAAAAAGCATTTGAGCTCCATACTGTTTCAGAAATAATCTTTGATGTGGTTTAGAACAGGATGGCATTTTATCACAGCAGAATTGTACTTTATCTCCGGTATAATTCTGATCAGGCATTAGCTCTGCCTCCTCTTTTTATTTTTTAAAGCTAAGGACCCAAAATCCGCGTTTCTCTAACAGAGCTGCAAAAGAGGGGTATGAGCAGTATGAAGCATGGCTACAATGGGTGAACTGTTTGGTATTTTAAGCAAAAAGCTTCACAGACATGTATAGGTATGGCCCTACAATATATTGTTCCAATATAGCATAATAGGTCCACTTTAATTTACATTTTTAAAATTATTATTTATTTTTATAATGGGACACAGGGTCCAGAGTTTGAGAAGCCCTGGTTTATAGCATGTGACCAATCCCATGCCTATAATCTTTTTGTAACCAGTCTGTCAGGTGTGTGAAAACTGGACCAGTATTCCAGGTTCTTAAAGGATGGGTAATAAATGAAGTCAAACACCAGAGTGAATGAAGTGAATACTGAGATTTTATAAAGAAAAAAATCGATATATTGGCACAGGAATAAACAACATTCTTCTAAATAATTCCAATTGTTTTTATAGCGCTTGACACTTGGGTGCACCCCAAATAAAAGTAAAATAAACCCCCTAAAGAAAATAGTTCTTTGTTCAGTTCCTGTAAGGTCCTCTCAAAATCCTACCACTGGTAGCGGAAAGATGAGGTCAGGGAGAAAATCCAGAGTCCACAATCCAGAATCTTCTTATCCAAGGGTATCATAAAAACCCAGCCTGTGTAATATAACACGGCTTAAAACATTGCAAATGTATCTTCAACACATGTGCATCAAATAGGCCTATCATAACTGTGCAGTGCTAAATTATCAATGCAAATATACAACACATTTAGATACCATAATATGGAAAACTGTTGCATTGTAAATAAAAGATTCATTCTAAATGCACTACTAAAAACACACTGACTTCAATAACCATGAAATCATTAAATGTAGATCAAGATAAGCATTTACAGTTTAAACATTAATGCTCAAAACATTGTAGTAAACGAAATAAATGTCTAGTGCTCGTTAGCACTGTATAGTAATACACAATATATAGCTACTACTGTAACTCTATCAACCATAACTCATATTTGCTAAATGTAACTGAACTCTCAAAAGAGCTAGGTGGCTAACACACCACGATGGCCGCAGCATGCAGGCAGCAACTAGCATGTAGCATGTAGCGTGTTGCTTCACTCACCGAGGAAAATAAAATAACAATCAAAACTCCCGCTTTCCAACGCAGCTCCAACCTCCAACGACAGCCCCAGTGATTGGTCCACCGCCGCCCCGGTAAAACTCTCAATTTGCGCTGTTTCGTGCAGATAATGATCACAAGTAGGCTTGTTTGAGACGAGCGAGAACGACGCAGACCTGCGCAATTGCGATCGCCGTCTTGCTAGTGCGTTCAACTGCGTTGCATGCATAGGTTGCATGATGGTTAGTTATTTTGTCCGACTTGCTCTGGAGGCTCGCCTACATGAGACGTTGAAATCTCGCGGGACAAAGACGCCCGCAGACTTGAGAGCGAGGCGCGGCGAGGCGGCGCAGTTTCTCTCCACGGGCTGCTGAAGCGAAATGCTTGATGGGAAATGACTCGCTGGTATCTCGAGCTGAGCGCTCATTGGTGCTCAGGGTGTTTCTCAATCGCGGGTACGCTTGCTTGGTAGGACATGTCTTCCGAGTTACTTCCTTCAGAAGCTAGGCAAGAATCCTTCCTGGCATTCGGAAAACGAAGAGTGGAACAGGCTAGCAAGTGTGCAGGTGCGTCATATGAGAGGCCCCGCCTTACATTTTACCCCACAGATTTGGTGAAATTGGTCCGTGCGTAAAGCATTGTTGGGATTTTAAGGACGAAATTTCCCCCAAACCAAGGACACGGCCTCGGTGGAATTCCAAGTATGCTGGACATTGGAACGGTCCTGCTGCGCCACTTGATGACGTAGCATCCTTGAAATGTTGGCTTGGTAGTCGCGTACTTCCAAGTCACTTCCTTCAGAAACGAAGCAAGTATGCTTCCAAGCCACGGCTTCGGAAAACGAAGAAGAATGGAACAGGCTAACAAGTGTGTCACTCTCTCTAACGGTTTCAACATAAACTGTACCGAAAATAAATACCTCATGATGTCTATCTAATTATGAACTTGCTTTACTTTCACGGAACACATTTTTGGTGATAACTAATGTAACAAAGTAACATATTTACCAACACATGTTCTACGCCACTGCATCATACTTGCCAACCGGTCCTTGAGACCTCAGAAATCGGGAGCATTGCAAAACAATTGCTTATTGTAGTTGTTAGTGCACTGTCTTGTATGGGGGTTATTCCCTATCTTTATTCAAGAGCGTGGTATTTAAATTTGAAAGCATACTTTATTGATTTCTTTCCATCAAACCCTGTCCTCGCACTCAAATAGTGCCTGCTTGCACTTATATTTGCTCTGCTTCTGCTCAAACTGTGCGCTTGCACTCAGATATGCTGTTTACAGATTTTTTTCTGCACTCAGATTTATTCTGTGCGCGCTCGAAACTTTTGTGCAATAATCCTGTCAAAATCCCTCAACCAATAGGAGGCCAGGTGTCCTTGCGGGTGCGTTCGCTTTACTTATTGCGGCCTGTAGCATGGAAAGGAGTGAGCAGAGGGTAGAGTTGTCGATTCTTGTTCAGTTTACTGTGACTCTCTTCCTCACCCTCTCAGACTGTCAGTTGCGCGCGCTACTAAAGAGACGCGCTACCATAGGCGGTGCGTGAGGCTCAGGTTTGGGAAGGCTAAATCACTTTTTTTTACCTGACGCTGCCCGCCTCCGGCGTCTATAGAAAAGAGATCAACTCAGTGGCCTGCTGACCAATCAGAGCTCAGTGTGCGGAGTTTAAATATCTCAAGTCATATTACAGGATAAAGGAAATACACTTTAAACTGCTGTATGCAGAGAAGACGCCGACGTGTCGCACTAATCATTCATATCACATTCAATCAGATCATCGATCATATAATATCAATATAGCCTATATTATCTCCTTATCTGAGTCAGCTGAGCCGTGTCTGGCCGTGCAACACTCACAGTGTCACATAGGCCTACTGTATGCAGAAGCATTATTTTAAGCAACACATTAGGTTGACGAAACACTCAACTCAAATGTAGTTAAAGTCAGATCCACTCGTGTCTTAGATGGGGCAGTGATATCATAAAACTGTTACGCTTTCAAACACTCGGTAGTTTATTTATTTTTTAACCAGTTGTTCTGTATTCACCTTGCAGGTGGCTTGTATCCTGAATTATATGTTTAAGTCATGGATGTTTAAAGTTCATATTTGTCTAATATTAGTTTACTTTTCATTAATGAAGTATGACGCTGAGCTGTCAGTACACTTGTCCCTGTTTGTGATTGGTCAAATGTTGCTAACCCCACCCCTTTCACGTGAACGCGCTCTCAGCTGGTGAGAAGCCCTGGCTTGATTTACCGAGTTGATATTAACCAGCGTCGAGATCTCGTTTGTTAGGGTTAGTTTAGATAATTCAAACATATCCAGGGTTTGAACTGGCTTCGTAGCACAGGGCACAGGTGGCTGCATAGCAGTGCTAATGTCAAAGACACAAACATTATACATTATATTTTTATTTTACCAGGATGCAGTGACAAAAACATTTGGTAAGGCTTATGCCCCGGCCACACGAGGACGAAAACGGCTAAACGCATAGGATTAACGCAAACGCAAAAAAGCTTCCGTCCACACGCAATAGTCATCCGGATAGTGTCTGTCCACACGAGACAGCTCCGTTTAGCTCCAACCGCTGGAGAAGCTGCAGTACATATGCAGGAGCCTGTACGTGGCGCTGTGACTTCCTCCACAAAAGCAGCGAAGAAGCATGGTTGTCATGGTTGCCCTTCTGTTTATTCTCCGCGGTGGGGGCCGAGGGAACCGGGCAGAGTTTTTCGCCAGTCAACGTGTATTAAAGTTTAAATCTTCCGACAAAATTATAAAAGTGCCGGTCAAAGGTCTTCTTTGTTATTTATTGAGCTTTAAAACAAATGAATAACGAATCTATATATTATAATAATAAAATACACGGAGCCTCTCTTTTTCCTCCCTCTCTTCGGACAGCGCCAGTGTCTGTTTCATGCAGCAGCTGATCCAGTAATGAGTGACCCGGCCGACAGTAAAAATAAACATATTTATATCTAGTTTAGGTAGTTTGAGAGGTAATTAAAATAGCTAAGGGTGATGATCGGACTTGAAGTGTGTGTTTTACTCCGTTCACCGCCGCATCACAGCGGGAGGAGCTGCAGGTGAGCAGAGCTGCGTGTCTCCGTCCTGTCAGATTAGACTTCACTCGCGTTTAGGTCCATATCGAGAGAAAGATAAATAATCTGAATTCAGTGTGCAGTTTACTTTGACGCGGGGGTGAGCAGCAGAGGTGGGGAGAGGCGGGCTTTTGCCTCATCATTATCAGAAAATTATCGTATAGGGCGTACACACGGAGCCGTTGGACCCCCCAGAGCGTTGCGTATGCCGTTCTATCCACCTTGGGACCCGTTATCGTTTACGCAGTCGTTTAGTGCCGTATTCGGTCGTCCTCGTGTGGCCGAACGGTCTATATGACACTAAACAGTAACGCAAACGACCGTTTTCGTCCTCGTGTAGCCTACAGCACTCGCCGCCCCTGCGCGCTACCATGGAAACCAAACAATGGTGTCGCTGTATTAAAGTCCGAGTGGAAACAGTCCTGAGTAAATCTGATTTTGTCAGAAATCGGGAGAAATGCGGGAGAAATATGACCCCGGGAGGAAACCGGGAGAGGGCAATAAAATCGGGAGTCTCCCGCGAAAATCGGGAGGGTTGGCAAGTAGGCTATGCACTACATAGGCTACTTACATTTAAATCTATGCTGCGTCGGTTCAGCCATTCTCCGCAAGGGTTTTTGAAATTGGTCCGTGCGCAAAGCATTGTGGGGATTTTAAGGATGCGAAGTCTACCCATGTGCAGCCTCGAAATTTCCCCAAAGCCAAGGACGCGGCCTCGGTGGAATTCCAAGTATGCTGGACATTGGAACAGTACTTCGGCGGCACTTGATTACGTAGCATCCTTGAAATATTGGCTTGGAAGCCAGTATCCTCGAGATTGAGAAACGGCCAGTGTCTCCGTTCTTCCAGCGTGACGCTGCTCCCTCACACACGTCTTCAACGTGCCTTCACTAACCTGAGTGAGGAGGCGGGACTTGGCGGATTTGAGTCCAACTGCAATCATGATTGCGTTATGAACCAATGAGCTTTGTTCTTAAAAGTTGACCATTAAACTAAAATATACTATAAAATAACTAAATAAATAATTATTAACAAACAAAATACAAGAACCTTGTAACCTTGGTTTATCCAGTGGGTTACATTTTGTATCAACTTTTCACTACCAAAGTAATCCTCTATCTCTATAGAGGCGAAGTCACGCCCATCTACTTCCGGTCCATGGGACCCCGGAAGCGAAAAATTATACATTGAATTCAATGGAGAGAGAAAACGTATCTTTTGATCCCGTTTGAATTGTGCCACGAACTACACATATGATGTTTGTCAATCTTAAACAATCATTTCCATGTCAAAAAAGTCACATTTTGTCGTAAAACTGTTGAAATATAAGACTATGAAAAATACGCGACAACAAAGACTACAAATCCAAAATCCCATTCTGGGTCGCGTAAGTGATGTCACAGGCGATAATGCTCCAAGTGGTTGGTTCACTTTTACAAGATGCCTGTGTGCTTTGTACCAGGTTGTAATCACAAAAGTGATCATACCACTTGCTCGTTCTATCGCTTCCCGTCTGATGAAAGGACCAGGAGTCGCTGGATCAGACATATCAGGTAATATCATAGGTAATATACATGTTGTGCATGGAACATAGTCAAGTTAGCTACCTAGCTAGTAGCGACGAGTAGCGAGCACGTTAGTTAGCATTACATTACTTAGCCTTGTCATTTTTAGTAGCCTTACCATGAAGTTATTATTTTATTTAGGGCCGGGACTCGATTAAAAAAGTTAATCTAATTAATTAGAGGCTTTGTAATTAATTAATCGAAATTAATCGCATTTTTAAATCACATATAAATATTTGACCTAAGAACAGTGAGAAGCAATTTTTTTCACATGGATTTTAGTATACCATTAGGCGCATTCACACCGCAGTACTTTTCCCACAAAGGTTCATGAGAATTTAGTTCATGAAAACTCTTTGAACCTGGGGGTGGATTAGGCAAATGAAGCCGCTGACGTCACTTATTCTTCTTCTGCTTTGGGTTTACTGGCAGGCCGCAAACCACTTCACGGCGTATACTGCCGCCCAAAGTCCCCGGCCGGAAGTCCCCGGAGTTGGGGACTGGCTTCAGTAGAAGCTGCTGGGAGTCCCAGCAGCCTTCCGAGTAAATCGCCAGAACGCCGACACCTCCTCATCTCCACCGCTCCCATGTTTTATTTTGTGTTGCCATAAGTTAGTCTCTCTGCGTTTCTGCGCTGGGCTAATGCTAATAATGCTAATGCGAGGATAATAAAATGGCGGCTTCACAAAACTTTTTGGGAGTTTTACGGGGCGTGGTTTGCAATCCGCCCAGCCAATCAGAAATATAGCTCTTTTCTCACAAGAGAGCCGTACGAAAGTCCCTGCTCTCTCGCAGCTCTCTGCTCTCTAGCAGGGACTTTCGTGGGGGTAAAAAGGTTCTCATGAACTAATTTTAGTACCGGCTCTTTTTGGTGTGAACGCGATAAAAGAGGCTAACGTCCACGCTAGCTTCCACGCTAGCTGCTATATGTTTTGCATTGAGGTGATACTTGAGGCTTGATGTGCTGCGGTGATATGCGAATTCCTTTTTGCATAATTTGCACACAACCGTGCTCTTATCGACGCTTCCATCCGTCCGTTTTTTAAAACAACATTTCCCACTGTTGTTCACTGTGGTTTGTTGTTGTCTGAAGTCATGAACGTTAGTTGGTGCTCCAGTATAATCGGTACGCCTGAAACTCATCCAGTGAGAAACGTTCCGCGGTGCAAAAATAAGTGCGATTAAAATGCGTTAATTTTTGTGTAATTAATTAATCTTAATTAACGCGTTAAAGTCCCGACCCTAATTTTATTACATGAAGTAAACCAAAATGTTAAACCGTAAGAGTAGTCATGATGGTAAGTATTTCGTGAAACATTTGAAGAGTAGCCTACTGCACATAAGGAAGCAGTTCAGGGAGAGTCGAAGGCAGGCAGGGAGCTTTGCATGACATTCTTCTGGACGTGTTTCATTGTGATGACAGTGAGAGTGAGTCAATCTGTTTGTTGGAAAGACAGTCGTTGTGTGCTTACTGAGAGAAAATTGTTAGAAGAGATAATTATTCAAAGTGTTGTTACTTTAAACTAAGTGTTGTTACTGACCTTTTTCTCTTTTATTTTCTTTACCTCACCTGTAACTGCTGAGACGTTGAGGAACATGCACACTGGACTGACCTGTTCTGGCAACCTGATTTCCACTGTACGTAATAGTATTTGGTTATGGTATATTATATATATATGAGAGCGAGGCGCGGCGAGGCGGCGCAGTTTCTCTCCACGGGCTGCGGAAGCGAAATGCTTGATGGGAAACGACTCGCTGGTATCTCGAGCTGAGCGCTCATTGGTGGTTTTTACCACGTGCTGCTGATGAAACTCTCCAATTGGCTCAGCAAAAGTTTGTTGTTGTTTTGTGTCAGTTTTACGTCGCCACATCCATTCCCATTTTTCATCATTGTTCCACAATGTTTATCATCATGACATTAATATCTATATATTTTATACTATACTTGCACTGCTTACCGTTTTTATACTTTATATATCTTAGCACATTCATACACACTGTTCATACTGCTCACAGGCTGATATCTAGTGTATTCATACCCCTCACTGTTTATTCATCATTCAATTCATTCTATATTTTATTCTGTCTATTGTGTACATTACTTTTCACTTTACTGCTTGTTGCACCTGGTTAGAAGCTAAACTGCATTTCGTTGTCTCAGTACCTTTAATATGTGCAATAACAATAAAGTTGAATCTAATCTTGAGCAGGAACAAATGTATTTACTTAGTACATATCTGACTTTAACGATTAAACACATGTGTGCATTCTTTATAAATGCAAACCGAGTCAAACCGACTCCGGAGGTGGTGGTATGCACCTTAAAGTTGTTTGCAATCCGCCAAAAAACCGAGAGAAGAAGAAGACGAAGCCGACTCCGAGCTGTCCGACTTCAGGCGAGCTTTTTGAGACCTCCCCCGGCTGCGATCGGCTATTCTCGTCTACTTTCGAGGCGAGCCGCAACGCGTCTCAAACAAGCCTAGTATGTATTGAAGTCAATGGAGAGAGAAAGATTATCTTTTGATCCCGTTTGAATTGTGCAACGAATTACACATATGATGTTTGTCAATTTAAAAGATAATTTTGCAAGTCAAACAAATAAAAATGTGCCGTAAAACTGTGAAGTAACACATTTTTTTGTGTGAAGCGGTCAATGAACTACAACTCTGGTCTTGCACACATCACCAACACCAAGATGGCCGTCACGTTAGCACATTTCACCTCTTTCTTTCAGAATGAAGCGAAAAGTATTAAAAGAGGTGAAAATCACTAAGAGGCTGGCCATGTTGAGAACTGTACATACACAAAAGGGGAGTTAGTCGGTTCCAGCATGCGGGACCGGCTTTACAAGGTTTCGGTGAGTGTAACGTTAATGTCAGCTAGCTAAATTCACTTACGCGACTCTGGGATTTGTAGTCTTTCTAGTTGCGTATTTTTCATAGTCTTATATTTCAACAGTTTTAAGACAAACTGTGACTTTTTGACATGGAAATGATTTTTTAAGATTGACAAACATCATATGTGTAATTCGTGGCACAATTCAAACTGGATCGAAAGATAATCTTTCTCTCTCCATTGACTTCAATACATAATTTTTCAGAAATAAGGTCCCATGGGGCGGAAGTAGATGGGCGTGACTTCGCCACTCTATTGTTTTGAAAAAGGTATGTGTGTTTTTTTGACTGTCAATCTGTTATATCAGTGGTAAAGAGAAGGTGTTAGGTTTGTTTACTTCCTCTGTAAACAACAGAAAAGCTGACCTGACTGAAGAAGATATATATATTTGTTTAACTCATCATGCTCTATGGAAGTTCTGAGGGTTACAACTCTTGGTAGCATGGTAACCGTGCAGACCATAATGTGGTGTCCTACCCTGCTGTCCTCCTGGTTTTCCCACTCAGGGCTGAAGGTGTGGAAAGGCTGGCTCCCCTGGGTGCAGTTGGAGAACTGGAAGAGGCTGGAGAACATGCGTCTGTTGTCGGATGTGTCTGAGAAGATGGCGTCCTGGAAGTTGACACCATGGGGGAGGATGTTGTAGTTCTCATCCATCCTGCAGAGGAGATAAACAGGAACACTGAGAAGATAGTACTGGGATGTACAGAATGAGCTGTTTTAATGGCTGACGCAGTTCAAAAGCAAGAAATGCTATCTAAAGATATTTAATGAGCATAACATTAGCCTGTAAATGTTCTTCTGTGACATAAGTAGCAAGAGCAGTCAGATAGATGATAGTGATAATAAATATATTTAAAGTCTCACTTAATGGAAATACACTGTAACAAAGAGCATAACTAGATGTTGTGCCTGTTCAAACTTGTTTTGCAAAGTGCAAATAGGATGCTGTTTAACTTCAATTGCAACAATACAACGTACTCTAAACTGTTTGAATTGGTGTTTAAGCCCTATGACAGTTTGACTTAGATAAATGTGTCCAGGCAGGCCTTGCAGCTCACCTGAGGAAGAAAAAGTAGGAGTTATTCTCCATCACGGTGTGGGACTGGCACAACAAATATCCCAGTCCGGTAAGGTTGAGCCTGGATCCAGAGGGCACCTCCAGCATACTGCCCCAGGCCTGATCGCACAGCATCTCCACCTCCGCGGAGTACAGCAGCCCTTCCTCCGCGCCCTCGTACCCATCCCCAAAGCCGAAGTGCAGCGAGTTGTACAGGCTGCCCGCCCCGCCGCCCCTGGGCTCCCGGTGGATCGCCAGGACCCGGGCGTATACGATGATCTCCGCCAGCTCCGCCCGACAGCCCTCGCTCAGCGGCCGCCACTCGGAGGGGAGCTGGCAGCCGTGCGTAAAAGTTTCCAGATGCGCAAAAACGCCAAGCGCTGCGAGCAGGAGAGACATGGGAAACATTCTGAAGAGCTCCAGAATGGTTACAGGTCTGGTCTAAACCCGGTGGTAATGCTTCAATTGAGAAATAAAATGTAATCTACTTCATGCTGGGCAGTCCATCCAAGCAGCCAAGTTACAGAAGTTGAGTTCAAAAATGGAACCAGACATGTAATGGTTTCATGGATCCAAAAGCACTAATCACAAAGTAATTAAAACAACAACAAATTCGATCACAGTGATTTGGTCCATTAACATCACCTGCAGACTCAGATCTGCTCTATCCCAGAGTCCTTAAAGGGGTCAGATCAGTTTGCAGAAAGGTATTGCACTCAAACCTTCTCCTGTGTTACCGATGTATGCTCCTCCTCTGTATGCACCTTCTCTGACAGTCTGCTCTTCCTCTTCTGTCAGTCTGCACCACCTCTATTATTCTGCACCTCCTCTGTCAGCACCTCCTCTCAGTCAGTCTGTAACCCTTTATCAATAATGTTAAAGAGTTATGAAACACAAGCTACTTTTAAAATATAATTTCAAAGATACTAATGGTTGACACACTCATGTGCATGTGTGACACCCAGTTGGCACTTTGCTTTAACTACAGCCAACTACATCAGAGTGAATCTTTGTAGCTTTGAATTTAAGTTTATAAAACACTGCCATCTACTGGACACTGACATGAACAACATGCATTTATTACATACATATAAAGCGAATACATGCTTTGTTTTAGCTTATGTTCATAAGCTTTTTGCAATTCATTTATATTTTACAGTCACTTCATTTGTTTTTTTAAATTATATATTACAATTATTATGTAAGTCTCATGTTTTCAGTTTGTTTACACAGGGTGACTCCGGGGGGAATTTCCCGCCCTCACGTGCAACTGATGAGCGACGTCACTGCAAGGAAGGACCTTCGTTAGTTTAATATGGACAGGAAGTAAGACACATTAGCTTTCACAATAAGAGCATACATTTGAGCTGCTTTAATACATTTCCCTTACATTACAAAACCTAGATTAACAATAACATTCGATACAATAATTAGAACATAATTGAATAATTGGATTGACTACAACAGAATAAAGTTATTTCCCAAATATAGAATTGTTAGGCTAAAAGAAAGTGTTCTTTCATATCATTGGATACCAATATGTGTTACTTATATATAAAGTTTGAAAATGTATATGTTGATGCTAATAGTTTTGTAAATGTACTTAAGCAAACATTTGTATTTTTCTTGCACCAGAGTTTGTGTGTACTTGATCACTGTGGTATTACTAGCCAAAGTTTTTCTCTTCTAAAAGGGTTGAATAATTCGTCTACCTCTGAAAGTGGTTGACCATATAACCTGCTTTTATTTTGGAAAGCGCTCACCGGAAGTGCTCTGTTTCTCGACGTTGATCCACAAGCAGCAGCACCTGAAGGTTGACAGACTGTCCGGCTGTCCTGTTGTTGTTGTTGTTGTTGTTGTTGTTGCTGTGAAACTCTGACCATCAGACTGACAGCAGCTACAGGTCCTCAGCAGGTGAGACTGACTCTTCTTCCTGTCTTTCGTTGCTGTGACGCACTTTAAAGTACATCCGTGTTGTGTAATTTACTGTAACTTGTCAGTGTTTCCATCGGACAGGCCCGCCTGAAGAAAGCGAAAGTAACACTGTCCGTCTATTTATAAACACATATATACCCATTTCTACATCTGGAACATGTGTAGTATTCAGTGGCAGTTTTAAAGTAGCATATTTCCCACTGTGTCCACTGTAGTGTACCTTAAGTTGAGCCATGATATTTCCTGTATTGTTATTATTATGATTGCAATGATTTATTGTTATTAGTATTATTATTGGTATTATTAAGTATTGGTCATCGCGTGAGTTGAAAAAGGCAGTACACCACAGGGTGTTTAACATACAGCTTTATTATTATTAGTCATCAAGTGGATGTCACGTGGTTTCCTGATTGGATCATGTATGCTGCTTTTCTGCTGATCTCACAACGTCAATGGTTTCATTTCTTCACCTTGTAACTCATGGTGTGGGACATAAATCCTTTTCTCCATACAGATATTTCCAATATTCCAAACAGAAAATCTGCTACAGCTTTAATTACAGTATTTAGAATTTACTTTACAACACAAAGCATGATGAGTGCAGATAAGCAAAGTGATTGACACGCGAGAATGTGAGCGGGTCTTCATTACATTGAATTGTTGTTTATTAGATATAAGACGTATGAAGGTTTAAATAAAGTTCACCTGTACTATTTCCTCTGATAGTTACTGTGTCTTCTTTAGCAATATTATATCAATTTTCAAGCTCTCGTTTCTTCTTGAATCCCTTTGCTCTCAGCATCATGGCGTTTGAAGGCCCTGTGATGAATGGCGACATAACTCGCTCTCACACTGAGTGCGGCACACAGGAGGAAACCCTGACGCAGATGAACAAGCTCATCCAGGAGAACCGGGACCTGAAAGGTGAGACCAGCTGTGTGTTAGGGCCTGCTGCTATAATGCTGTAATGAGGCGTGGCTAGGGTCAAAGGGCAGGAGACGTTATGTTCCTGTCAGGGAAGTTTAATGTGTTAAGCAGCTTTCAGGAGAGTTATAATAGCTATTGTAAAAGTTATAATTCAAATTCTCTGCGTGTGTCTTTTACTCAGAGGCCCTGCAGCAGACCAACATGACGATGAAGGAGCGTTTTGAGGGTCTGTCAGCGTGGCGGGAGAAGCAGAAGGAGGAACGGAGCTTCCTGGAGTGCAAGCTGGAGGAAGCTCGAGGGCGCATGGAGGCGCTGATAGTCCAAAACCAGGAGCAGGAGGCGGGGGGGGCAGGAGGTGGTCTGCTGGTGAGGGTGTAACTGGTCATTTGTTAATTATTAACTGTTTCAATGTATTCAAATTCATTTTATTACGTGTTCCTCAATTACCATTGTAACTCAATTGGTTCTTTCTCTGTGATGTCGTCTCCAGGCTGCGTCGTCCAATCACAGTGCGGAGCTGGACGCCCTGCGTGCCCAGGTTGCTCGCCTGCAGGCAGAGAAGAACGACCTGGTGGCCATGAACTCTGAGCTGCAGCTGAAGGCCGAGCAGGACTCGCAGGACTCCTTCATCGAGGTCTTCAACGTGTCCGTGAGTAGTTAGCAAATATAACATGCGATAGCGAAGAATCAGATTTCTATCTACTATTTAGATGGAATGCTACACGGCTGGAAACCAAATGTCTGGCTGTTTCTCTTCTCAGGATGGAGGTGTGGACGGCGTGAACAGTGTGTGTGGTTTGGAGCGCAGCAGACACTCGGAGCTGAGCATGACGGGGTCCCGGCTGGAGGGCGAGGAGACCACCGTCAGCCAGCTGCTGCAGTCTCTGAGGGACGAGACGCAGCACGCCGAGGGGCTAAGGACCCAGCTGCAATCTGCCGCCGCCAGGTACAGCACCACAACACGTTATAACGCCATGTTATAATCTAATTATAGTACATCATGAAAGCTGAAGCGCTTAACAAGAAACAGGAAGTCAGGCCTTTAGGGGTTCCTTGCTCTTTTTCCTGTAAACCTGACTAAATCTGCAGTAAATGACATATTTCTTTTTTTGTAACTGACTCTCACATCTCGACATGTTCCTCTGACATATGATCCGACAGAATAAAGGAGCTGGAGGAGAGGAAGTCTATTGTGGATGAATCAACACAGACCACCCAAGCAGAGCCCACAGAGCCCAAGCAGGATTCTGGGAAAGAAGAAAAGGTATTTAGAGGTAGAGGTCCACTGATGTGTGTGTGCAAGGTTAGGTTTCCTTATTGTAATGTTTGTGTGTCATTGTGCAAATGTGTTAGGCAGCATCTGAGGTGGAGAACATGAAGTCTCAGATGATGACGCTGTTCAAAGAACTGCAGCATGCCCAGTCCAAGCTCGATGAAGCAGAAGGCATGAAGAAGAACCTGCAGGACCGGTCAGACCAACACACACACACACACACACACACACACACACACACACACACACACACACACACACACACACACACACCACACACACACACACACACACACATACATACTGTCTTAATGTGTAATACATTTAGTAAAGGAACAACAATGACACCCCCGTTCGTTGTGTGCCTTATCTCTGCTCTTGTGTACAGATGTCGGGAGGTGGAACAGGATGTTGTCACTCTGAAGGCTCAGCTGGCCGACAAACAGGAAGTGCTTTCTGTCAACGAGCGGCTGAAGCTGCAGGTGGACAGCATGCAGGCTCAGAACCTGATGGAGCAGAGGAAGACTGAAGAGGAGAGGTCCGAGGACACACACACACACACACACACATGCACACACACACACACTTACTCACACGTGCATACACATTAACACTTATCCTAACTTTTTTTTTATGCAGTAATAACATTATATATTTATACTTGTTTATGTCACTGATTGTAACGCTGACCCTCTCCCTCCTTCCTCTTCCCTTCCTCTCTTCCTTCCATTCTTCCTTTATTTCCTTCCTTCCTTCTTTCCTTCTTCCTTTCATTCATTCCTTCCATTCTTGTTCCATACTTCCCTCTCTTCCCTTCCCTCCTCCTTCCTTCCTTACCTTCCTTCCTTCCTTCCTTCCTTCCTTCCTTCCTTCCTTCTTCCTTCCTTCCTTCCTTCCTTCCTTCCTTCCTTCCTTCCTTCCTTCCTTCTTCCTTCCTTCTTCCTTCTTTCTTATCCTTCTTTCCTTCCATTCTGTTCATACGTTCCCTCTCTCCCTTCCTTCCTTCCTTCCTTTCTTCCCTCCTTCTTCCTTTCTTCCTTCCTTCCTCTTTCCTTCCATCATTCATCCCTTCTTCCCTCTCTCCCTTCCTTCCTTCCTTCTTATTCTTTCCTTACTCCCTTTTTCCTTCCTCCTTTCCTTACAGGAACAACATGGCCCTTCTGAAGGATGCCTACACCAAGCTGTTTGAAGACTACGATGAACTCAAAGAGGAGAAGAAGAAGAGAGAGGTCAGTTTATGAAGCACAACAAGGAGCCTTTTAGCAACAGATAACCAAAGCAGACCAATTGCAGTTTAAAGTGTGTGAAATGTGGTGTTGCAGTCTGTGCTGGTGGCGAAGGAGGTGGCGGAGCAGCTGCAGGAACGTCTGACTGCCGCCGAAGAGGCCCTGGCTGCTAAACAGAACCACATCGATGACATGAAGCAGGAAATGTTCAAGAAGGAGGAGGAGCTGGGGACCATTTCCGTGTTCAAGGCTCAGGTGAGTTGCTGTGAGGCCAAGCGTCTGTCGTCTATCAGTTTAGTGATGTTTCATCAAGCGCTCTGTTGTTGTGTAGGCTGAGGTCTACTCCTCGGACTTCTACGCAGAGCGGGAAGCGAGGGAGAAACTCCACGAGGAGAGGGAGCGTCTGGCTGCCCAGCTGGAGTATGTGAAGAAGCAGAACAACCAGCTGCAGGACGAGATGGACTCGATGGGCCGGTGAGGAATCAAACACAATTTTAACACTAGCTGTAAACAGTGAGTGGGAACAACTGCCTCATGAGGGCAACAAGGACACATGGGAAATCTTGCATGATAATAAACAAGTATATCGTTTATTTGTTTGCGTATTAGATATTCAAAGCATAAATCCCATGGCTAATCACTTTATCATTCACATCATACATAATTCGAATGATTTGCCTTGTGTTTGTCCACAGGCGCTCGCTGACCGAGATGCAGCAGAGACATGTGTCACTGGGAGGAAGTCCACACGGAGCCGGAGCCTCTCTGGTTGGGAGAGGTACAGCTGTGTTTATACTTCCTGAGCATTGTCTTCCTGGCATACTTCCACTTTGTAAAATAAATGTCAGCATTTTGGGTAAATGTTTGTTCTCTTGCCAAGTTAGTTGTAGGGATTTATACTAGGGCTGCTCAATTAATCGTATTTTAATCGCGATTACGATTATGGCTTGCAACGATTACGAAAACAACGTAATCGAAATAAAACGATTATTTTTTATTATTATTATTATTTATTTATTTATTTTTTGGTTTTTCAGTTGAATTATACTTAAAGTTCAGGGTAATCAACTGTTAAAAACATACTGTTCAAAAAAAATTCTCCAATAAATGGATATTTTCAAAGTCAATGAATAATCGCATCTAATAATCGCAATTACAATTATTGACCCAAATAATCGAGATTATGATTTTTGCCATAATCGAGCAGCCCTAGTTTATACTGTTTACTTGGCTTAGCATAACGACTGGAATCAGGAAACAGCTAGCAGGAACTATTTCTTGGATATTCTACAGTCTTATGTAACTTGGAGGTTGTTGACAGTTGGCACTTGGCAAATTAGAAACAATACAAGCATGTAACTCCACAAAATGAACATCACAGTTTTCCTCTGTTTCCTAATTGAGATTGTGCGTTCAGCATGTTCAGGTTATAATCTGTGTCTCTGACTCTCAGGAACTGACTGGCATCATCAGGGGAATATTCCCGAACACGCCTGTCCGAAGTGCAATGAGGTCCTGCCAGACCTGGACTCCCTGCAGATCCACATCATGGACTGCATCATCTAGAAAACCACCATTACAAGCTTCAACAACAATAATCTGAGACTTCCTCTTCTTTATCTGTACCTCTGTACATCTGGTATAGCAACACAACTTCATTTAAATATAATTGAGGATTGCTTATAAAAATGTGGACAATAACAAAATACTGGGTTTTCTTTTTCTTTTGTTATTTGACTGGAACCAAGCTGTAGATGAACAGTTCAAACCCTTTGATACGATTTGAGCAATGAGCTGTCTGTCATGCACACTTAAAATAAATTCAGCCTTTACAGTTGTTATTGGTTAACCAATTATTTGGTTGCAGAATGCTATTTTTTTGTATTGTCTTGAAATTCCTAATCTTTGTTTCCTTTGAGAAGACATTTTAGCTAATGGTTGTTGGTGGTGGTGGTGGTGGTGGGAAAGACAGCACAAAACATGTAGGCACTTTATTATAAAGAAAATATACGAGGTATTTTATTTTGACTCAGTGTAAATTAAAATGCAATGTATTTAACTTGTTAATCAGCCTATCACTGTGTATGGTAGCTTTTATATGTCTATAAGCAGGAGGCATCAATACCCTGCTGATTATAGGAGAAATTCTGATTCTGTTGTAATTCTCTGAAATAAAAAGATCTGCTAATTTCTGTCTGTTTTCGTTATATTGCGAAATAATAAAACCTGAAGGATTATGACTCCGACAAGGTATTTAAAAAAACACTTGTTATTGTATATTGATAATTTGAAGCTTAAACCATTACTGAGATAGATAGATGGATAGATAGGTTTGTGTGTGTGTGTTTTACAGGAGCAGCAGTGTGTTCAATACAAATATTTAAAAGGTGGAATAAAGCATAGACATAATAAAATCAAATAAAAAAATAAACAGCAAAGATAAAATATAAATATTCTACAGTAGAAGAGCGATATATCACAAATAATACACAATGTAAAAAATTGCGGATAAATTACAATGATCTATAAAAGACAGCAGAAAACTGCAGCCAGCAACAGCAATATAGATGTATATTGAGACGTTGTACTCTGAATCTGTATGTGTAATTATACAAATACATTTAAAACACGATTTAAAAAAATGTTTCAACAAACAAAAACAAAGTACATCATTGTAAAACATGATCCGTTTACCGTCAAAAAAAAAATATATACACTTTTCTATTCAGGCACATCACTGGGCAGCTGGCGGAGCTTTGACAACACAGAGGGGTCCTTAGTTTAGCGCCAGTTTCGACTTCTCCCTCTCGCTGCTGGCTGCAGCTTTTCAATAAAACTATATTAGCTTGTAATCGTGTCTAAAATAACTTTTGCAAAACTACGCGTCGTGCTCCTTGGTGACAAAGCAACGTATTGACAGGTTGGACGTAGCTGTAAACGTTGCAATAAAGCTAGAAAAGGACACAACAGCGGAACCAGAGGTACGTTTCATTATCTTTAAGCACACTCACATACATGGACTGATTCATTTGAAAGAGAAAAAAGGCGATTGTTTCATTTGGACTTTCCCAGGGATACAAGCTGTGAAACTCAAATATACATTAAAACAGCCAACACTGACTGAACCTTTAATTAACTCAATATATCATTGTGTTATCATTTACAGTATAATGCAGTGTAATACTGATTGAATGACAAATCCATCTATGTAGAAAACCTTTGATTCAGCTTTTGGTATCTACATTTCAGCTTGCATTAAGAGTATTGGTTCATTTTACAATGTATTGCAAGCAACTGGAAATGAAACATAAAAACTTAAACGAGAGTCTTAAACATATTGGATGTTAGAAAATATTGCACAATAAGTGATTTTTTTTTTAAAAAGCACACTGTCAAGATGAGTGACATTTGGTTCGTAGGACAGAGATGCTGAATTAACGCCTTCATTTCTTTGTCAAATCTTAGACTGTTTAACACTTAAGTGTAAAGTATTATATTTAAAATTCTTGTTATTCTGAAGAGAAAGCAGGCCAGATCTAGTTTATTTTCGGAGGTTGTTAAAGTTTTTCCATCACTCCTCGACAATGATATATCTGCTTTTTTGTCACCAGATCATCTGAAATCAGCCCCATCACCAACTTTCCTAAAATGGACAGTAAGTATGATGGCCTTTAGATTAGCTTTTTATTAGCAACCCCCCTGACCCCCCTTTTTAAATTGTCTTTTAATCTTTATTATTTACCTACTTTTATATTGTTTTATATTTATTTTATAGGCCTTAAAGGGTTTCATCTTATTTATTTAACAGTTTCAATAGCAACATTTATTTTTACGTCTGTTTTTTAATATTTTAATCGTTTAACCTTTATTAGAATCTTAACATCTGATCTTATTTTTCACTTTGCACGTGCTGTATGAAAAGTGCTATATAAATAAAGCTTTATTATTTAAAACACATTAAAGTCCAGCTCTATGAACAGATGAAAACACTCAGTTTATGTCTTCTCTGTACAGGTGAGGACGATCTGGACATTCTGACGGCGCTGCTGGCTGAGAGCGAGGGGGTCGAAGAAGAACAGGGGGGTCCGGAGCAGGCAGAAGACTTGGACGGCCTGTTCGACGGAGACGATGCTGATGAGGAAGAGTACAAAGATGGCGTGGAGGAGGAAAAGCAAGATGTGGCCACGGATCTCTTTGGAGATGTGGATGACATTGAAAATGAAGGAGAAGACACTAAAACAAATGACATCCTCAACAAGTCCAAGGAGGACTTGCAAGGTTTGTGCCACTGAAGTCTCCTCAAGTTGATGTGCTATGTAGTGTATGCGTTTACCACTTGGAGAGGTCCCAGTTCACCTCCTTGAGAAAAACTGTATAAATGTAATGTATTTCTAACTGTGTGTTCATAAAGGGTTATATAGTAACCAAAGGATGCAAGTAAAATAGCCATAAATATTTCTAAATAGTAGTGGTTGCAGTCTTTGAGGGGCGGAGGTGTGTTTATGAATGTTCACAGTGGTTTTAATGTGCTCTGAGGTTGGACGAGGGTTTCATCCTCCAATTCTATTCTATGTGTTGCTTCTTCAGATGAGCTGAGGCAAATGCAGGAGAAGATGCAGCGGTTGCAGCAGCAGCTGGAAGCGAGTCAGAAGATTTCTACACCTTCTTCCACTCCGGTGAAGACTGCATCCAAACCAATAACATCCAAACCAATAACCTCCAAACCGATAACCTCCAAACCAATAACCTCCAAACCGATAACCTCCAAACCAATAACTTCCAAACCAATAACCTCCAAACCAATCCAAGCCAAGAAGACCAAGACACCAGCAGGTGATTGATGTTCCAGCTAGATCCTGTTTTCCAAACATTGCACAGAATTCATTGATAAATATACTAACGACTGCATATGACTTTAGTGTTAACAAATGTCTGTTTTCTGTCTCCTCACAGCAGCAACTCCTGTCTCCACTCCAGTCAGAGCAGCAGGTCAGAAGGTCCAGGAGTCCTCTGGCTTTTGTGATGAGCTAAAAAATGCTGACTCCTTCACACGCAAACCCAGGGTAGCTCATCCCAAAGCCAGCACATCTCCAGGTAAGAATGGCTGCGCCCAATCAAAGCATTGATTCCCCTGAAAAGAAACTGAAGCTAATAAAAGGTTGCTCGATCCTCTAAAGCAGGGGTCGGCAACCCGTGCCAATGGTGGCACGCGGGACCGTAACCAGTGGCACACGAGGAATAAGTGTGCAAAATATTTAAATTGTATTTTCGGACACTGAACGAGACCGCCGGCAGAGCGCGTCTCCCCCTGCAGAAGGAAGCCATGCACGCAGCGCAGAAGGATAACTTCTAGGCCCCGCTCTCTTTACAGTTTTTCTCGATTGCTAACACACAACGAGCGAGGCTCCCCCCCCCCCCCCCCCCCTTGACAGTTAACGAGCGTCATTTTTATTTATTTCATTTATTTATTTTGAAGGGAGATTATTGAATAATATTTAATTTAAATACGATATATTTGTATGATTTATTTTGTTAATAACCAGGAAATAAAAAATCCTCACAAATATTTATAAAAAAGTAGTAGATGGAGAAAATATTGTCTAGATTAATTGATAGGAAAAAACATTGGTAAAGATTCTAAAAAAAATAACGGTTATATTAAATTAATAAAAATATATATATTTAATTGAATTGATGAAATAAAGTGGTTGGATTAATAAAAAATAAAAAAATTGAAATATATTTATTTATAAATAAGACTGCTACTTTTATGCACATTTATATGAGTGTGTTTTCTTCACAGAAGAGCGAGGCCCTCTGGTGGAGATAAAGCTCGGCGGCACCTTCCAGCCAGCAGAGAGCAGCAGCAGCAAGCGCCTCAGTCCGGCCAATCGGAGCAGACCTGCCGCGGCTGCTTCTTCCCTGCTTCCTCTTTCTAAAGATGTGGCTGTAGAGAAATACTCAGGACTGCGTCTCAGGTGAGGACACTGAAGTGATGAAGACACAGGAAAGGTCAGCAGTGGAACATCTAAAGCTAAATCTGCTCTCTGTTTTCAGGAGACCGCGCGTTTCCTCCAGCGAGATGGACCGCAAGATGGCCGACCGACGTCTGATCCGCCTGTCGCAGGTGCCGGAGCTAATGGCTCGGGAGAAGCTGGAGGACAGCGACTGGGTGACTTTTGCTGTGCTGGTCAACAAGGCCACACCACAAAGCAACAGCAGCGTACGTCAAAGCAAACAGATACAATTGTGCAAGAGAAAGTCTAAGATGTGCAAGTAAATACAAATAAAATAGCAATAGTGTGTTTCTATACACTGTAGAACAGGGGTAGGCAAGTAAGTTTGGCCGTGGGCCAATTTTTTGCTGAGCCGCAAGATGGCGGGCCAGAACATAATCAAAGCCTAATTCAAGGAATTGATTTTGGTAAGAGGGCGCAGCGCCCCTGTTCCCCGGTTCAGAAAAAAACTCTGATATCGCTGATGACCCTCCCCATCAACACTCTGATGCGCAGTCAGATCCGCTGATTGGTTCACTGATGATATAGGCGCCCAATCCAGAGCCTGTGGCTAGACCCGCCCATAGGGAGGCTCGTCCTCTCTAGACCCATTTCAGTCCCAAAGCCAGGGCTATTATCTGTATTTTAACAGACTTATCTTTTAAATTGAGGTGTATTTATTGTTCTCTTCAAAGTCTATTTTTCTCTGAAATTGTAGGGAGGATGGTCCTCCCTTTCCTCAATGGACGAGCCTCCACTGAGTAAAGTAACTAGCAGTGTTATTTAACATGCTTTTATTCTGATAAGTATTGTCAAGTTCTCTGGGTTTTTGGCATTTATTTGAGTGTTTGCCCACATTTGAGAGGCTTGAGGGACAACTGGAATCCTTTTTCCTTTTCTTTATTTCAACTTTTCAAGGACACATTAGGATTCTTTCAGGTTGAAAACCTTTAAAAAATACCAAAGGACAAAATAAATCAATTACAGGAGTTTTGCTTTGCAATTTCATATATTATAACCTAAATTAATCAGTAACCAAGTATTTTACTCAAACTCAATGTATTTAATAGTTAAATAAGTACTTTAATTGACCTGGTTCCCCCCAACCACACATTTGCCATATGTGACCCGCTCTATCGAAATCAGTCGGAAGTCGCAACGGCTCATTTCAAAATAAACGTGGATTTGCGTAAAAAAATAGTTTTTCGGGGGTTCGGGTGTTTTGTTTGATTTTAAATAAACAAAGTCTTGGCTTTCAGAATATGACATTTTTATTTCCAAAATCACACGATAAATACATGTTTGAAGCTTGTAAAGGGAAGATGACAGCTCTCCCTCCACTCTGCTCTTCCACAGCGCCGCTTCCCCTCCCTCCGCTGACTTATGAATGTAAGCGGATATGTCGGGACAGAATTTATTTTACCTGACAAATTTGAAACTTACCGGTCATATTTCAATAATAATAATAAGAATTGTGTAGCAGAGTTTCCGTTAGCAGGTAATCACCGGACTAGGACCGGATATGCTGATGTTTAAAACTCAGTTAATGGGGCTCATTTTTATATTGCTTCAGTTTATAATCGTTACAGATCAAAAAGTTCAGATTCATTTTTCAATAAATGATTCCACAAACAACATAATTATTACATTCAAACAAACTACTTGTAGTAGATGAAGTACATTATTCAAAAGTTTACAATAACTTTGAATAATAACACGGGAGAAACGGATGCTCTCTTTTCCTCTCTCCCTCCCTCTCTCTCCTGACAGCCTGTCAGTTTCTCATGCAGCTCGCTAAACAGTGGGCGGGGCTTCAGGTGATCATGCAGAGCTGCTGTCTCCATCAGACTCAGCAGCTGATCTGATCTCTCTCCTCGGGTCCGGTTACACTTCACTCGCGTTTATGTCCATATCGATCAGATCCAGCTCTCCTGATCGGCCTTTATAGAGAGCACAGATCAAACTATTAAGAGTGAATATCGGCCGATAATGACCGGCGGCCGATAATGACCGGCGGCCGATGGATCGGCGGCTAACGGAAACCCTGATGTGCGACTGTCGGGCCTATGTTGTAAAAAAAAATAAATAATTCTAAATAATATTTTATTTTTGATTCTCAAAATTACGGGCCAAATATTATTGCTGGCGGGCCAACAATGGCCCGTGGGCCGCCTGTTGCCGACCCATGCTGTAGAAGCTCCATCAGGCACAATAATCCTGAATAATTAGTTCTTAGGAAAGTATTTTTTTCTATTTCTTGTCACTGTGAAGCAAGGATGCTGCAACATCCTCATACACCATGTTTGTGATCCTTATACACCATAGCTCGTGTGTGTGTGTGTGTGTGTGTGTGTGGTGTGTGTGTGTGTGTGGTGTGTGTGTGTGTGTGTGTGTGTGTGTGTGTGTGTGTGGTGTGTGTGTGTGTGTGTGTGTGTGTGTGTGTGTGGTGTGTGTGTGTGTGTGTGTGTGTGTGTGTGTGTGTGTGTGTGTGTGTGTGTGTGTGTGTGTGTGTGTGTGTGTGTGTGTGTGTGTGTGTGTGTGTGTGTGTGTGTGTGTGTGTGTGTGTGTGTGTGTGTGTGTCCCATTTTGACTGCGCTTTCTCTCTGCAGGGCAAAACCTTTAGCATCTGGAAACTGAACGACCTCCATAACCTGGAAGTGTTCGTGTCTCTCCTGCTTTTCGGCGAAGTCCACATAGAGCACTGGAAGACGGAGCCGGGCACTGTCATCGGACTCCTCAACCCGAACCCCATGAAGCAGAAAGAAGGATATGACGGGGTGAGTGTCAGTGAACAGGATGTACAAACGGTAGATAACAAAGTGTGCCCTATTGGTCATAGCCTTAACGCTTCCTAACTGTCAGCTGACTCCAGAGAGTGAACCCTTATGTTGAACATGTGCAGGTGAGCCTGACCGTGGACAACCCTCAGAAGCTGCTGCTGTTGGGGGAAGCTCAGGACTACGGCACCTGCAAGGCCATGAAGAAGAACGGAGACCCCTGCTCTCAGATGATCAACCTGGTATGTGTGTGCTAAGGGTGGGAATCAGGCTCCCCACGATACGATACTATTGCGATACTTAAGCCACGAAACGATAGTATTGCGATTCTACGATATGATAATTATTGCGATACGATATATTGCGATATATATATATATATACTGTATATATATATATATATATATATATATATATATATCAGGGCTGTCAAGTTAACGCGTTAATAACGCGTTAACGCAAAAAAAAATGTACGCCACTAATTATTTTAACGCGATTAACGCATGTGTATTTTTTGTCCTCGGCCTCCCCGTAGTTTCAGAGCGCATCGAGTTTAAAATACCATCTACAAGCTGATGCTGACAGCCCCGCTCCTGCCGCCCGCTTGTGGCAGACCACACTTCCACGCTCACCGGCAGGCACCGACTGGCTGTTGGGAGTACCGGGAGGGTGTGTGTATGTGTGGCCCGAGGGAGCGAGAGAGAGACCTTACGTGCATTGTTGTTGTTAGCATCTGGTGCTAGCTAGCTGCGCTAACGGATATAAGGAACTGTTTCAATGCAAACAGAGGAGCGACATTTCGCCACAACTGCGCCGAGCACTTGACTTTATGCAGGAAGCCAGACAATGGGACATTGTACGAAAAGTCAGCACACTCAGCACGGATAGTGCGCAACATGATTGCAGCGTCCAGGCAGCTCCCGTTCGAGCATATGCCTTGAGTTGCACATAGCTCCAACGATCCATCTCTTACACACACACACACACACACACACACACACACACACACACACACACACACACACACATTGTATGAGAGAGGTTCCAGGTTGTTGTGTTGAGAATATTTGTAATGTTCAAATGAAACAAACATTTGCATAAAGCATATTTGTTCACTCATATGTTGATAAGAGTATTAAAAACGTGAAAAATATTCATCTAAGGTACATTTAGAACAGATAAAAAATGTGCGATTAATTTGCGATTAATCGCGATTAACTATTTTAATCGACTGACAGCCCTAATATATTTACATCTTTGTTTTGACTAACTTTCTGCCAATCCCACTGACTTTACCCATGGCCATGACCGCACAAGAAAAAGCTCAGCACCATCTAGTGGATTGAATAAGCAATTATTAACAAAAACTTTAATTTGGATATGCAATATGAATAGTTTATATAATAAAATATCGATACTTGGCGTCCGTGTATAGATACAATATCGCTACACAAATTATCGCGATACTATGCTGGATTGATTATTTGTGTGTGTGTCGGTGTCTTTTTGTGTTGTTAGTATTGGCTGACGCTCGTCTCGGTTTGTTTTCAGTTTGAGTGCCAGTACTGCCAGTATCACGTGAAGGCCCAGTATAAGCAGATGAGCTCAAAGAGGGCCGAGCTGCAGTCGGCATTTTCCGGAAAAGCTCCCAACAAGATGAAGGTGAAGGGGAAGGGGGGGAGCCTGAAGGAGCGGCTCTGTCAGGACGGCTTCTACTACGGCGGGGTGTCCTCCTCCGCCTGCGCCGCCTCTTTGTGAGTGATAATACTTTGTATATTTGGCCATTACCACCCTGTTTTCTACAACACATTCATTTTGCACTTGGCAAGAATATTCCAAAGCCAGGAAAACAGTTATTTTTACATTCTTTATCTGGTCTTTGTTTTGCAGATCGGGGAACAAAGGCACCAAAGGGACCCAGAAGACTCTGGACAATCTGTTTGTGAAAGGCTCGGCTAAGCAGCTCCACCAGGCCAAGAGGCTGGGTGAGACTCCCACACTGCACCAGCCTCTATTTAAATCCCTGCCATACACTTCTCTCTCTGACTTGAGGTTTACCGCCTCCAATGAGCCATCTTTGCACAAGCTTTACTTATTATCTTGACAATGACCGAGAGCAGAGAACGCTGAACTTATGGCTGTTTATAATGTCTTTCTGTCTTTGATTTATTTAGCCCTTCAGTCCGGGGAAGTTTCAGGATGTTCAACTGAATTTAAGAGCCTGCTGTCAACGCCGACACCCGGAGCTCTGCAGCTGAAGAAGCACTTGGTACAAGGCAACCAATCAGGTACATGTGCCTTATGAAAACCTCAAAATGTACAGTACTGTCTGAATGTTTACCCAAAAATAAATTGGCTATTGAAGGTCGCCCTCCATTTTTAACAACCATTTCAGACCTCAACTCACTTGTATTTACTATAAAGAACTATAATAAATCATATATGTTTCTCTGAGATGACAAACTAGACCAAATCGTTTAGATATACCATCTTTAATCTGAGCACTAAATCATACAAACACAAGATGCTAATTTGAATCTCTTAACGATGTTTATTTAAAGAGTTGTCAATATTAATAATGTTAATAATAAATTGCTCAATTTTTTAACCGTGTGTCTATCTTCAGTCTCCAAAAACGGAGCTTCACCTCAGCTTCAGTCCATCACAGCCTCCTCCCTGCTGAAGGAGCAGAAAGCGAAGCAGCGGGAGTTTCTGCAGAGCCGCCTGCGGAGGGCCGATCAGATCCAGAAGAAGGTGCAGAGCTCATTGGCCCCCGGGCCCTCCTCACTGACGTCCCCCAAAGCAGCCTCTGTGGCCCCCCGGAGCCCCGCCACTCCCCACGCCCCGACCCTGGGCCGAGGCTCCTCACTGATGTCTCCCAAAGCAGCCTCTGTGGCCCCCCGGACCCCCGCCACTCCCCAGGCCCCAACCCTGGGCCGAGGCTTCTCCGAGGGGAGGACATCCTCTTCTTTGACGGCATCCCGCCCCCGGCTCCCGCCCCCATCGCTCTCAGCCTATCAGCCGCCAAGATGGCTGCTTTGAGGAAGCTGAAAGTCAAAGGGGCGGGGCTTAAAAAGGAAGACCCTAATGCTGTGAAGAGGAAGAGGAGCAACAGCAGCGAGATCAACGCCAGACTGGAGAAGAACCAGACCTCAGCCGAAGGTACACAGCCATCTGTTACACATATTGTGCACATGATCCAGCTTTTAATACGGCTACGTACTGAGTAAAGCAATCATTTGACACAAAAATAATTTATTACAAATTATTTATCTGATTTGATAATGATTGATAGATTCCCCTCGGTATGAGAAAGTGTTCCATGAGCTGCAAATTTTTTTTTATTGATTTGACCTGTACCTGTGTCTTAAACAGCGATCTGCTATATAGAAATAACACTTAGACCAATCAGCATCCTGTATTCAGCCAAATGGAATGACGTTTTTTTTTTATAACAATAAAGTATATAATTGTGCTTGTTCTTACTGTGCAGCTGATGAGGAAGAGGAACCGGCTGAGAAAAAGAAGCGAGATCAGCTCCAGTACATCCAGTCAGACGAATTTCAAAAGATCCTCAACGCCAAATCTCGCCATGATGCTGCGCTGCAGGCGGTACGTGTTATATGTGATGAGTGTTGTGTCTGTTTTGATTATTTTCTTTTTGAGGTATTTTCTGCAAATCCAGCTGTATTTCTGCATATAAAACATTAAAAAGTTAAATGTGTTCTCTCAGGCGGAGTACCAGATGCAGGAGAGCTACTTTGATCCTCTGGTGAAGAAGGAGCAGATGGAGGAGAAGATGAAGGGCATCAGAGAGATGAAGTGTCGCGCAGTTACCTGTAGAAAGGTACTGGCTTTCAACCTATTTGCTTCAAACATGTATAAACACGTATATATGTAATGTTGCTGCCTTGGTGTACTAACCATAAACGCAAGCATGGTGGAAATGAAGCTGTTATTTACTTCCCATATTCCCTTGCTTCCAGTGTAAGTACACCTACTTCAAACCAGCAGATCGTTGTGTAGAGGAGAACCACGACCTGCGGTGGCACGATGCCACCAAGCGGTTCTTCAAATGTTCCTGTGGAACAGAGATCCATCGCTCTGGACAGACTGCCAAACCAACACTGCAGGTACAAATCTTAACGTCATGTCTTCACTGAAACAAAATGAACACTAGAACTAACTCTGTTTCACCATTTCAGTAACTGCGGCCTGTTTTAAATGGGAGCGTGATGGGATGCTGAAGGTAAACCTCTTTCTGACTCTCACATTGTCTCGTATTGTGTGAAAGAAAACACACTGATGTTCTGTCATGTTTTCTTGCAGGAGAAAAAAGGGGCCGAAGATCGCCGGAGAGCTTCTCAAGCCTCGAGGAAGAGGAGCACGGAATGTTCCTTAACAGCAATTGACAGCAGCAGGATATTGCTTTTTAATTTAAGTATCATATTTGTATTTGTGTGAATTATGTTTTTAACATTTTATTTTGATCTTGACGAAGATTTGAATGTCAAATAAGTCGATTAAAGCTTTGCTACATGTCACGTGAAATGCTTGTTTTTCTTCTCAGGAGATAGAATACTGTAGTAATTGGTTCGGTGAAGATCTGGAAGTATGAAACCATATCATATTTAAAGAGGACATGTGCTAATTTTCAGATTCATATTTGTATTGTTGTGTGCCTCTACTGGGACATGTTTAAATGTTTTAATGTTCAAAAAGGTCTTCATTTTTCTGCAGCACCACTTTTCACCCTCTGTCTGAAACCAGAGCCCAGTCTGCTCTGACTGATTAGCTGTCAAGCTCTGTTGTGATTGGTCAACCGCCAAGTAATGTCCCGACCCTTAGCCTATTATGTACAATATGTTAAAGCGCTACCCAACAGAAGCGCACGTTTTTTTATTTAGGCCTGCAGGGAAAGACCCAAAAAGCGGGCACCTTTTTAATAGTACGATGAAGCCATTTCTACATTTTGTGACTGAATAACATGAACGATAGCAGAATTGAATTGAGCTGCTTCCTCATGTTGTTCATGCTGGCTCACTGAGCCTTCTGCTAGATCATCTGCAGGTGATGATAGTTCTATTTCGTCCCTACTGACCGCTAGAGGAGGTGCTTTAGCACTGGATATGTCCATCGCGCGCATGCGCAGCTCGAGTACCAATAACAACAAAGTCACCTGTGACACGTCAGAGGATCTGTTCCTTTCATCCTCTCGCTGCGCGAGAGTACCGTGGCTACATTTTTGTAGCCGACAGCGTTCGTTCGGTTGGAACATTTGTCAAGGATTCTCTGCAAACAGCTGGCTGCGTGCAGCTTCGCGACTCATCCAGTCGGGGCCGCGGGCTTACCCGTCCTCCAGGAGCTGTGGCTGGCTGCGCAGAGACTTCGTTCGGACAGGTTGGTGTCGGCTTGGTTGGTGATGGCAGTGTTTCCGCTCCCTCTCCCAGCCTAGTTGTCCTGATTACTGTCTGTTTGCTTTTTGGGCTTGAACTTTTTTGGTGACGGAGGTGTTTCCGCTCCCTCTCCCAGGAGTTGCCCTTGCTGTGCTTTTGTATTTGTTCTGACCGCGGCGTTGTGCCATGGAACT
>NW_022990339.1:12500-30053 GCF_902827175.1 Gymnodraco acuticeps | reverse complement strand
AGAAGAGGGGACACATGTTTATGTAGAAGAGACATGAGAAGAGGGACACATGTTGATGTAGAAGAGACATGAAGAAGAGGGGACACATGTTGATGTAGAAGAGACATGAAGAAGAGGGACACATGTTGATGTAGAAGAGACATGAAGAAGAGGGGACACATGTTGATGTAGAAGAGACATGGAGAAGAGGATTTTTGGTGACCTTTAAGAGCATTAAGAAATAGTGCAACAGAAACATATTATAACATTTAAAAACACTAATTTAAAAGCAAAGATAATACAACATGACTAACAGGTGCATGACTACCAGGTAGATGACTACCAGGTACATGACTACCAGGTGCATGACTACCAGGTGCATGACTACCAGGTGCATGACTACCAGGTGCATGACTACCAGGTGCATGACTACCAGGTGCATGACTACCAGGTGCATGACTACCAGGTACATGACTACCAGGTGCATGACTAACAGGTGCATGACTACCAGGTGCATGACTACCAGGTACATGACTACCAGGTACATGACTACCAGGTACATGACTACCAGGTACATGACTACCAGGTACATGACTACCAGGTACATGACTACCAGGTACATGACTACCAGGTACATGACTACCAGGTACATGACTACCAGGTGCATGACTACCAGGTACATGACTACCAGGTGCATGACTACCAGGTGCATGACTACCAGGTACATGACTACCAGGTGCATGACTACCAGGTGCATGACTACCAGGTGCATGACTACCAGGTGCATGACTACCAGGTGCATGACTAACAGGTACATGACTACCAGGTGCATGACTACCAGGTACATGACTACCAGGTACATGACTACCAGGTACATGACTACCAGGTACATGACTACCAGGTACATGACTACCAGGTACATGACTACCAGGTACATGACTAACAGGTGCATGACTACCAGGTGCATGACTACCAGGTGCATGACTACCAGGTGCATGACTACCAGGTACATGACTACCAGGTACATGACTACCAGGTACATGACTACCAGGTGCATGACTACCAGGTGCATGACTACCAGGTGCATGACTACCAGGTGCATGACTACCAGGTACATGACTACCAGGTGCATGACTACCAGGTACATGACTACCAGGTGCATGACTACCAGGTGCATGACTACCAGGTACATGACTACCAGGTACATGACTACCAGGTGCATGACTACCAGGTGCATGACTAACAGGTGCATGACTAACAGGTGCATGACTACCAGGTGCATGACTATCAGGTGCATGACTACCAGGTGCATGACTACCAGGTGCATGACTACCAGGTGCATGACTACCAGGTACCTGGTAGTCTCCAGCCTGGATGATGAAGTCGTCCTCGTTGCAGCGGACCTGCAGGTTTCTGGGAGTTTGTTCCAGATGTTTGGAGACTAATAACTGAAGCTCTCCATGTTTAGGTGTGTTCATGTTGTGTTAGGGTAAAACAAGGAGTGAGAAGAGAACAGTTCTGTTTCCATCAGTAGAACCTGATCGTTCCCATTCATTGGATTTGCTCCAACGTTTTCACGGGTTCTTTGTTGGTCCATAAACATCTTTCTACCAAGTCTAATGTAAACGGGCCTGTCGTGTTTCTGTAGCTTCTGCTCAGTTGTGGACGGTACGTTCAACCTTTCTTTTAATAAAAGCAAACATTAACCTGTTGGCCATAAATCTACTGCACTCATATTTCAGCATTTCATGGATAAATTCAAACAGAAAACTCACTCCATATATTAGTGAGGCTAACTTCCCTCCTAATGGGTTGTTCTGGATAGTCTTATAAACAGTCTTCATGTTGTTAATAGGCATCTTAAAGGTGCATCGTAATGAAATCAGGATGATGAACATGAGGGTCACAGTTCATTATGTTCTTGTTGCACAAACATCCAGCGTTACGTAAACCAATAAAAACTGTTTATCTCTCTTATCTCTGAAGGCACGCAGTTTAACAAATAATGAGTCCCTGAAACGTGACGACCAACACGCTGACGTTAGCAGAAACACCGTGTTTATGGTCGCTTCGGATAAATAGAGTTTATCATGTGCAGAGCTTGTCTCCTATTGGACGCTGACCCCGGGGCACCGCCTGTGATTGGCTGCTGATAACGGCGTCTTACAGTCGGACAGAAGTAGACTTTGGCATTTTTTTACGAGATGTAATGTTGGTACTTTGACTGCTTTAAAAAAACTAAATTGTATCCGGATGAGTTTCAGCAGACACTCGCGTTCAGGAAGATTTTAAATATCTTCCTGGTAGCGTGTGCAAAGATGTGGAAATATATGATGATTGAAACTATCATTATCCAATTATCTGTGTTTTGAAATGGATTTTCCAAAGATTTAATTTGCTTTTTGGCAAAAACATGCAGGTTTTCCAGATTAAATGGAGAATGACTTTGAAATTAAATTCAAGAAGTTATAGTTAAAGAAAGTAAAGTTTTATGGACGGACCAAATGCCTCTGTCAACAAAAAAAGTTAACAACAGAAGCAGAGCTAGCTTACGTTAGCTTTTATCCCTCAGCTGTTACCACAGTGCTGCTCGGCTAAATAACGGAGCTAACGGAGAGGAAGTCGCAAAAACATGAAACTATAAAGAAAATGAAGCTAACAATCAGCTCCGTAGATTTGTTTACACCTAAATGTCCGAAATAAACACTACGAGCCTTTGGGCGTAGTGCTGGGAGCCCTTTCAAGATCAAAGAAGTCTCATTATATATCATATTATTAATATTATTGTCTTATATGTTTGTTCACCTGGCAGCAGTTTGCGTCGGGCCATGGCGGCGGCTCGGTGGCTCTCGTACTCCACAAAGGCGAATCCTCGGTTCTTGGATTTGTCGGCGGCGCTCGGATACACGATGACGTCCACGACCCCGTCGGTGACCTTCCTCATCTCTGACAGGATCTCCTCACGCTTCTTCATTTTGGGAATCCCGCCCACGAACAGACGGCAGTTATCCACGCTGGCACAGACTCCGAGGAGGCGGCCATTTCTGCGGGAAGAGAAACACGAGGTTAAAAACGAACGGGGAAGATAGTCGATAAAAAAAAACAGAAACAAACGCTCACCTGATCTCGTAGTTGTTGAGCTGCTTCATCGCCGCTTTGGCCTCCAGTTTGTTGGAGAAGGTGACGAAGGCGTAGCCTCGGTTGTTCCCGTTAAAGTCCATCATCATCCTCACCTCGTAGATCTTACCGAACTGGAAGAGAAGATTAGATCAGACTTATGCTAATGTTTTGTTCTATGACTTAAAATACATCAGTAAATACTCCACTGGTGGCTAACAAGTGTCTAAATGAGACGACTAAACGTCATCATGCCCAACATTAGCCTCCTTTAGCTTAGCGGTGGTGACGTGAAGTCATGTGACCGTGCTGTAGTTCCTTTATAGCCCAACATTAGCCACCTTTAGCTTAGCGGTGGTGACGTGAAGTCATGTGACCGTGCTGTAGTTCCTTTATAGCCCAACATTAGCCTCCTTTAGCTTAGCGGTGGTGACGTGAAGTCATGTGACCGTGCTGTAGTTCCTTTATAGCGCAACATTAGCCTCATTTAGCTTAGCGGTGGTGACGTGAAGTCATGTGACCGTGCTGTAGTTCCTTTATAGCCCAACATTAGCCTCATTTAGCTTAGCGGTGCTGACGTGAAGTCATGTGACCGTGCTGTAGTTCCTTTATAGCCCAACATTAGCCACCTTTAGCTTAGCGGTGGTGATGTGAATTCATGTGACTGTGCTGTAGTTCCTTTATAGCCCAACATTAGCCTCCTTTAGCTTAGCGGTGGTGAGGTCATGTGACCGTGCTGTAGTTCCTTTATAGCCCAACATTAGCCTCCTTTAGGTTAGCGGTGGTGAGGTCATGTGACCGTGCTGTAGTTCCTTTATAGCCCAACATTAGCCTCCCTTAGCTTAGCGGTGGTGAGGTCATGTGACCGTGCTGTAGTTCCTTTATAGCCCAACATTAGCCTCCTTTAGCTTAGCGGTGGTGAAGTCATGTGACCGTGCTGTAGTTCCTTTGTAGCCCAACATTAGCCTCCTTTAGCTTAGCGGTGGTGAAGTCATGTGACCGTGCTGTAGTTCCTTTGTAGCCCAACATTAGCCTCCTTTAGCTTAGCGGTGGTGAAGTTCCTTTAAAGCCTAACGTTAACTTTTTACTTCAGAAATCATAAAGTGGTGTTAATATGTGGAGATTATCCTTCTGAACTAAACGTGTTATTATCATAAACGCTTGTTTGACACAGAGATTCTTTTCTGACATAATCCCAAATCACATGGAGAGATCCCATTGGACCAGGGAGATGCTGCCTTCAGGGACCAACACTGGATTAAGTAGATAAAGGTGTAATATAAAGCTATCTTCACCTTCTCACACAGTGGGACCAGCTCGTCTTCGAACAGATCTCGCGGGAGTTTCCCCACGAAGATCTCGCTCCCTCTCTCCGGCGGGGGGCCGTCCCAGCTGGGCGGAGGTCCGCCGTACCGCCGCTGCCCGTTCTCCTGAAGCAAAAACACAGAAATAAAACGTTAGTTCAACAACACTTTGGTTTGATTACATGTAGCCCCTGGTCTCCAGCCTGGATGATGAAGTCGTCCTCGTTGCAGCGGACCTGCAGGTTTCTGGGAGTTTGTTCCAGATGTTTGGAGACTAATAACTGAAGCTCTCCATGTTTAGGTGTGTTCATGTTGTGTTAGGGTAAAACAAGGAGCTAGAAGAGAACAGTTCTGTTTCCATCAGTAGAACCTGATCGTTCCCATTCATTGGATTTGCTCCAACGTTTTCACGGGTTCTTTGTTGGTCCATAAACATCTTTCTACCAAGTCTAATGTAAACGGGCCTGTCGTGTTTCTGTAATCCTGACAAACAAAAAGCTTCTGCTCAGTTGTGGATCACTTTTGTTTGAGTACATTTAGCCACCATTGGTATAAATCAACATTTGCAGCCCGCTGACAGTATATTTATTCATTGTTAAAATGCACTTTATGCATGATGAAGAACAGAACAGAAAACACGTGGGGTTATAATAGATCAGAGAGGTCTAAAACTCTTCGTGTTGTTTTTGTTTATCTCTTTACGTATTTTCTTTGTTGTGTCATTCTTTCAAAGCGTTGTCGGGTTTCTAGAAAAGCGAAATAAGTGTCACGTATTATTATTATTATTATTAATAAGATGTTTTTTATCTGTATTCACGACCTGCTGCAGCTGGTCTGAGAACAGTTTACTCTAGTTGTTTGTATAATGACAATAAATGCTTATATTCTATTCATTTTGCCACTGGTATAAATCAACATGTGCAGCCCGCTTACAGTACATTTCTTAATTGTTAAAACTCACGTAAAACCTTTATGCATGTTGAAGAAGAGGAAATAAACCAGAACCAGGTTTATCACCAGGTAGGTTGACACGTACGAGGAATTTGACTTGATGTGGTGGTGCATACATAAAAGTAAAACAAACATTAAAAACACAGAAAGATAACTATTTTAAGGAAACTATAATAACATAAAATAATATAGAAAATAAAAAAATACATAGTAAATATATAGCAGTATTTACGTAGAAATAGAAAGGAATAAAATATGTAATACAATTCGGCAGTAATAAAAAAAGCAGATAGTGCGTTGTGTGCATTAAATGAATCACGGGGGTCTAGATCTCTCCGTGTTGTCGGGATGTTTACGATGTTTGTGTATTTCCGACCTGCAGCAGCTGGTATCCGGTACGTAGCATTAGCGCCCGCAGCGACGCCTCCTTCTGCGTCCCGGCCAGCCCGTCCCCGGCTATCTGATTGGCTTCCATTGGGTGTGATTGACAGCGATACGTAAATCAGGGAAATTAGGGGTGCTCACTGCGAAACACAAGAGAAACATGGGCGTCATTTCAGCAAAACTATGTTTGTATTGTGGCACAGCTGTGGAAAAACAGGACATTATGACATGTTGACCTTAGGTGAAAATCCATGAGTAAGCAAACATTTAAAGAGAATACACATTTGAATTAATAACACAATCAGCCCAATCTCTACGCGCTGTGGAAAGAGGGTACATCTCCTTTAAAAAGATATATATATTAAAGTGAATTACTTTCCAACTCAATGAAATATCCAGTTTTGGGATCTTTTTTCTGTCATTTCTTTGGTTAATACTTATTTTTTTTTGTAACACGAGAAGCTGGTGAAAAGATATATAATATTTTAAAAAGCCCGGAGACGTGATAGAACTTTAGATGGTGAACAAATAAAGCATGATCTATATTACACAGCAAGTTCACCCTGTTACCATTTCTTTGATACTCTATTTACTTAAATAAAAACGACTACGTAATTAATTGACAATCATCGTCCGGTACTTTCTCAAATTCCTTTCCTCCCAAAAAGCGTCCTCCCGTTTTAAAACACCAGGTCGGTAACTCTTTAAACAGCAGTGGTATCTGCAGAACCACAGATAGCGTTGTTGTTTTGCAGCAGCAGAGGTCAGAGGTCAGGGTCTGTCAGGAATCATTGACAGAGTCTGACCGTCTGTCTGCTCCGTCCGGAGTTTATAAAACACACAGCAGACTCCACATGTTAACTCCTCTCCTGTAACACCGACCTCAATATAAAACTCTGGAACACTCGGAAGTAGAAACTACACCATTTGTTAAATAGACCTAGCTTCAAAGAAAGTCCTCATTTTTTTTAATTCCCCTCTTTCAAAAATAAAATCCACACTTTATTTTTAAAAAATCACATATTCTACAAAAATACCCACAAAACAACGAAATATCGCATTTTGCATAAAATTCTTCACTTTTCTAAAATAACAACGCTTTCTCAACAGAAGCTACATTTTACAGGATTACATTCAAACACATCATGATGACGCTACCTTTTCCTTAGCCGTTAGCCGTTAGCTGTTAAGCCGTTAGCTGTTAAGCCGTTAGCTCTGTTATTTAGCCAAGCAGGACTGTGCTAACAGCTGCTAACAGCTAACGGCTAACAGCTAACGTTAGCTGGCTCTCCTTCTGATGTGAACACAGATGTTTTCAGCAGAGCATCATCAGAGAAACGGTGACTAGAAACTATTAAGTAGGACAAATCAAATATGTGTGTTGCTAAATATTAGCAACAACACACTTAGCATCTCATGCTAATTGTGTGCTTTAAGTTACAGTGAGCAGCTGTTTCAGGAAATCACTGATACCAATGAGAGCTAACACACATACACACACACACACACACACACACACACACACACACACACACACACACACACACACACACACACACACACACACACACACACACACACACGACAAGTAACAAATGATGAGATATTTGTTTCAGAGTGTGTAATATGTAATAAACTACAGTTCAAGGACATGATTGACTTTAATCGCCTACATTTCCCAGCATGCATCTCAACCTGATCCGTTTCATCAGGAGTTCCTCTGAGTTCCTCTTTACCTCTCAGCCGTCTGTTCAATAAACGTATTTACATATAAACAAAGAATAGTTATTTTAATTAAATTATATGTCACTCAAACTTCTTCTGTGATTATTATTATTATTATATATATTATTTTTATATCTTTAACCCTTTCTGAGTCTTTCCTTATATATATATTTACTTCAAAGTATCTATACGTATTTGATAGCCTACTGGAAATATAGTTTTTTAAATAAAAGTATTAATACAAATTGAGCAATTAATGTTAAATTCAACGAAGTCAAACTTTAACTTTTTAAAAATTAAATAAAACAAAATGTATTAATTCATAAAAAACATTTTGGAAAATATGCATATTTTGTTATTTTTCTGTCTTTTTGTAAATTATGATCATTATTTCAATTAAATGGAGTTGTTAAAATACATTAACTATAACATTTGAGTTATTTTACTACTGTAACATATTTTTAAAAACATGATTACACTGCATTAAAGAGGTTAAATGTATATTGTTTAATATTTGAGCTGTTTTTATCTCTCTGTTATAACACGTTAGCGGCTCGGCCTGTTTGTTCAGTCAGCCACGTTTAACCTCCTCCTCATCACACACCAACGAAGAACAATAAACACTCACACACACACACTCACACACACACACACACACTCTGTGTGTTTGAGGAGTTAAATTACAAAAACATAAAAAACATTAAAGTTAATTTGAGGAAAAACTCACCCGAGCAATTTCAGAGATCACCTCCTCCGATCAGAGCAGAGTCATTCTGAGGAGAGAGAGTGTGTGTGTGTGTGTGTGTGTGTGTGTGTGATCACATCATATCAAACTCCAAAGGTTCACTGTCTTGGTGTTAGCTTTACGAGCCGGCCGGCGTTAATGTTTAACCTGCTGCTATCTGTGGACACACACACATACACACCCACACACACACCCACCCACACACACACACACACACACACACACACACACACACACACACACACACACACACACACACACACACACACACACACACACACACACACACACACACACACACATACACACCCACACACACACCCCCCCCCACACACACACACACACACACACACACACACACACACATGCAAATACACGTACAACCAGCAGGATGAAGAGTGTGTGTATGTGTGTGTGTTGCAGGAGGCCTTTGAACGACAGTCACTATCTGCAAAGGTCTCTTCACACACACACACACACACACACACACACACACACACACACACACACACACACACACACACACACACACACACACACACACACACACACACAGGAGAACATGGCAGATGTTGCTCTCTCAGATTTTTCACTTTTTTGTCAACGCCCTTTTGTTGAATAAAGTTGAATACAATAGTCACATTTAGGAAACAAATACTGCAATGTGAGATTTGAATGTATTTTTAGATCATATTTAGCTCATTCTCGCCGGAAAAGAAGATGGATTCAACTTTATGATTTTATTTACAAGTTGATTTGATCACAGATGTTATCTGTCTCCTCTCAAACTGACAGGTTAGGTGTGCTGACAGTGAGCAGCCAGCAGGGGGCGCCACAGCGCAGAGAGGCGCAGGTGAGTCAGGCAGAGCGAGATACTAGAGTTTATATTCTACAATATTTTGTCATTTAAAGTATAAATGAATAAAGCTGTGGGTCGAGCGTTACATGGAGATAACGTTGTGTTCCGATTTGTTTGTGTTAAGATTCTCCGTATTCTTGCTTGTTGCAGACCTCTGTTTAATGTGCAGCTTCTTGCAGCCTTGCTTGCATTGTTTACGTCCTTATTTTTGCATATTTTTCTAATCTTTTTAAAACATTTTTGCATCACGCTGTAGTGTTTTTAAAATATATTTCCAAGTCTGTTTTGCAGGAGAATGAACTCACGTTGAGCGCGTGTGCCTCGGTGTGAGGAAGAGGGGCATCGACACACAGACAGATATATTTAGAAGAGGAGGAGGCACAACTCAGTTTCTGCTCCGCATCAAAGTGAAACTAAAGGAGCTGCACCTCCTCTCCATGCATCTGAGCTGCACCTCCTCCTCTCTGCACGCACTCAGACCTCCTCCTCCTCCTAAGGGTCTCCTCTCCACACGTGAGCCGGATCTCTTCTCCTCCTGTCGGGCTTCAGTGTGCAGGAGCGTTTCGGTTGTATCCGGATGTGTCACAGCTGCGGGGATTCTCCTGCCTTCTGAATCCCCTTTGAGGATTACACCCGACAGGAAGCTGATGTTGCACTTCTGCGCGGAGGAATCGGCTTCACTTTCCAGCCTGCGTATCTGATGCTGGTTCAGGTCCCCTGCAACCTGTAAACAGAGAGGCACTTTGTTCATCTTTAACCGGTGAGTGCATGCTTTAAAGCACACGAGATATACAGATCAACACTACAAAGATATAGAGGGTAGAGAAATAAGTACCACACAACTACAAATAAAATATAAAAATATGACAGAGATACAGCCTTAGATGTGCAGGTTTTATTCATTATATATTCAAGTGTAATGCCTGTGGGTTTAATCAGCCAGGAGACTCTCCACTTTATTTCCCCCACTAACCCTGGAGGCGAGCCTGCTGCCGGAGAGGAGTCCTGCTGCCGGAGAGGAGTCCTGGAGGTGGAGAGGAGTCCTGGAGGGGAGTCCTGGAGGTGGAGAGGAGTCCTGGAGGTGCAGAGGAGTCCTGGAGGTGCAGAGAAGTCCTGGAGGTGAAGAGGAGTCCTGGAGGTGGAGAGGAGTCCTGGAGGTGGAGAGGAGTCCTGGAGGTGAAGAGGAGTCATGGAGGTGGAGAGGAGTCCTGGAAGTGAAGAGGAGTCCTGGAGGTGGAGAGGAGTCATGGAGGTGGAGAGGAGTCATGGAGTTGGAGAGGAGTCCTGGAGGTGGAGAGGAGTCCTGGAGGTTTAATTTAATTTAAATTGAATTTAGAGGAAGAACCCCGGGGAGCAGAGCTTTTATCCGGCTCTGATTTCTGTTCTTCGTCTTTTTAAAACCACTTTTATTTCCTGGAAGACGGAGAGGATACGTTTATGGAAATATGAGTCTGTAGAGGAACCTGGAGATATCAAAGGATAGAGTGACAACAGAAGCACTCCTCAGGAACCACCCTGGAGGAGGAAATCTGCAGGAAGAGCCCCCCAAAAGACCCCAGGCTCCCCCTAACAACACTTGAAGGACCGGAAAGACCATGAGAACTACAGGGTAGATCAGTGTTTCTCAAACGTTTTCATACCAAGGACACTTAACCAATAAATAAACCCTCGCGGACCACCTAACTCCACAAATATAAAAAAACACATCGTTTTTCTAGAACAGATTACAAATCGCCTGAAAATGGTACAAACAAGTGGCAACATGTGTGATGAAGGTGTTGTGCTGGGCTATATCATGCAATCAAAAGTGAAACTTAACCTCGCTCCATTGCGGAGATATTTCCGCGAGAGTGCGGAAAACTTAAATTGATTAATTAATTTCAAATGTGAAATGTTACCAATATACTCACGGACCACTAGGGGGCGCTCACGCGGACCACATTTTGAGAAGCACTGGGGTAGAGGGTTGCGTTATAACCTGGGTCTCTAAGTTACTCAGAAAGAAACTGACTTACTTTTTAGAAATTTGAGAAATTGCCAATACTCGTCAAAATCCGTGATCCTGAATCCCCTAAGAATACCTAAAGGGACCTAAAAGAAACTTAGAGGAAGGCTTAATCAAGGTTCAAGGGGACCTATCATGCAAAATGCACTCTTGTACGTCTTTTATACATGAACATGTGTCCCCGGTGTTCCAGGGAACTCACCAAGTGTCAGAAAATACAACCCTCTCTCTTTTCCTCCATACCCAAATCTCTAAAAACGGGGCTGCAACGGATCTGATACAGACTGATCCAGATTTGAACACTGTCCTGACGTCACAGAAGTGGCGCTACAGCTATTGGTCAACTCTCCACCTATCAGGGGAATGAGAGGTTGGGCCACGGCCGGCCATTGCCGCTCGAAAGCGCTGGAGACGCTGTAGTACATATGCCAGGCCTGTAAGTGGCGCTGTAGTCTGCCACAAAAGCAGCGAAGAAGACTTCCCGCGCATGGTTGCCATGGTTGCCCTTCTGTTTATTCTCCGCTGTTGCTCTTTTTCTCCCTCCCTGAGGCAAGCGTTTGCTCCTGCTGTAATTCTCTCCGGTAGGCCACCAGCAGATAAAAAACACCCACCTCTCCGCCTCTTCCAAGGGACGAGGGGACCGTGCGGCAGAGTTTCAGTTCGCCGGTCAACATGTCCATTAAAGTTTAAATCCTCCGGACAAAATTAGAAAAGTGCCGGTCAAAGGTCTTCTTTGTTATTTATTGAGCTTTAAAACAAATGAATAACGACTCTATGTAATCATATAAGAAAACACGGAGGACGGAGATCTCTTTTTCTCCCCCTCTTCTGACTTGATCAGAGCACGCTCCCCTCTCCTGCAGGGGGGCGTGGTCAGCTGCAGGGGGGCGTGGTCAGCTGCAGCTCACAGAATCAAAAACAGGGCTGGAAACAGCAAATAGAGCGAAATGAGGCATGGCTAAAATGCATGATCTGTTTGATATTTTGAAAACAGAAACGTATAAATATACTTTATATAGGTATGGCCCTACAATATATCATTTAAATATAGCATGATACGTGTCCTTTAAGGTTTTTTAATTACCCAGAAATAAACCGAAGTGTCGTTTCCGATCGAAAAAAGGACCAAGACTCTGAGAAAATCAAGGGTCCATCCCAAAAGGAGACCCATGAATCACTAGGACTCTCACTTAGTCTACTGACAAGGACCTACAAGGACCTGAGAAAGGAAGGGAAAGGCTTTCCTTTGGGTCACCCAGAAGGTAGGTGGACTATCTTTTACGATTCCAAAGACACTCACTAAGAGAGCTTTGATTCAAATCAAAAGTTCTCTAGAAACCTGGGGGTACCCAGAAGAGACCGCAGACGCATAGTGGACCCTTCAGATCATCTAAAGAAAACCTACAAGTCTTTAAAGAACTAGGGGAAGGCTTTTGTTTTATTAACCCAGAAAGATCTATCAAATCGAAGAACTCACCAAGACTCATCAATCAAGGGTCCACTAGATCGTCTGAAGGAACTCTAAGAGCCAAAGGAGTCAAGGACAACCACTTCGCTTAGGGTTAGGGCTCTTTCTTGATCCTTCCTACCAAAGGTCATTACAGTCCTTGACAGCGGTCTGTTCTACTGGATTAACAACGTGTCACATGTTCTGAATTGACTAATCCAAACTTTATTTAGCCTCTGTATTGTTTGTTAGGTTGGGAACCGCTGCTCTAGGGTTAAACACTAACTAACTCTTTACAAACACTATAGGGACTGATCCAGAGTCAACCTGGGGACCACAGACGAACCCCGGACCCTCTACAGGACCCGATACCTCCTCCCGGACCCTCTAGAGGACCTGAGACCTCCTCCTGGACCCTCTGGAGGAGCTGATACCTCCTCTCGGACCCTCTGGAGGACCCTCTACCTCCTCCCGGTCCGATGGGGACCCTGCGGGACCTTCAGTATGCCCTGCAGGAGAAGATCGAGGAGCTGCGGCAGCGAGACGCCCTGATCGACGAACTGGAGCTGGAGCTGGACCAGAAGGACGAGCTGATCCAGCATCTGCAGACCGAGCTGGACAAGTACCGGTCCGTCCTGCGACCCGCCACCGCCCAGCAGGTCCAGAACCAGCAGAACCTGGTCCTGCAGCCGGACAAGCATCGCAGCAAGCGGCAGGCCATCTCCGCCGAGCCCAATGCCTGCGACATCAGCGAGCTGAGCCACGTGACGCTGCCCTTCTACCCCAAGAGCCCACAGTGAGTCCAGTTCAGTTGTTGTTGTGTGAGTTAATGCACTCAGTCAGTACACACTCTTTAAAACACAACCTGGGTCTTTAAGTTACTCAGAAAGAAACTGAAGTACCCCCAAGAGCCCACAGTGAGTCCTCTTTCAGTTGTTGAGTCTTCATGCTCCACACAGGGTCAGTACACACTCTTTAAAACATAAAACACTTCCCTCAACCCGTCCACCCAGGTTCTAGTTTCTGCTCTTGACTCTAAATGCGAATGGACTTTAGTTGGTCAAGGTTAGCAACTCTATTGTCTCCAATGGGAGGAAGTTGCTGCATCAAGACCAGATCTCAAAACCACATTCAACGCAGCCATCTCAAAACACACCAGATTTCAACCGTAAACCAGCTCATCCAACCCAGTCTCACATCTAAACGTGTAATAACTACGTTGGTCCCCAACGTAGGACGTAGTATTTCTACAAAAACGTCTCTGAAATTGTAAGATCCCTACGTTTTTTTTCACCATTCATTCCAATGGCTGGCGTCTATGTCACGTGATCTTCAACTTTCTCCCTGCAGAAGAAAAAACATGGCCGACCTTCGTTTTATTCTGGGTGTAAAATGCCTATTTTAAGGTTAGTTTGGCCATTAAAATGCGTTTTGATGTCATTTCATGCGAGAAATATGAGTTGTTATTTCAGATTATGTGTGCAGTGGATGTACATGATCTTTAGTTTGCTAGTTATTACGAAGATTACTTCAGGAAGTTGTGTCCATACAACGTTTTCATTGTTACCAAGGTGGTTGCTAGGGACGCTGCTATCGATATTATTTCTGTTATGTTGTGTAACTGTTTAATGGTGTTATCTTTATTGCTACCCCCTTCCCCGTCAATGTATAGTGTTGGTCCACAGCGCAAACGTATAGTTTAACAAAATCCGCATCTAAAATTGTGGCATAGATACGTTATTTCCCCCTGTGCAATTCTCCAACCCAGTCTATAGATAGAAAAAATTACAAGTACGAATCGGCTGAGCGTCAGGGGTATGGGCTCAGACCAGTCTCATAACACACATGTGCACACAGAAGGATCCACACTTGTGTTTTTCAAAGCACACACAAATGTGTTCCGTTTCATATTCATGTAAATAAAATCCAAACACAGAGAAAAGTTGTACATGTGTATTTTTGATCCTCACATATTAGCTTTCCGTTTGAATCCTCTGAACCTGCAAACACAACCCGCTCTCTGTGCACGGATCGCTGTGCATTCGTGTGTGGGTTTTTTGAGACTCCCCTGACGGTCAGCCGATTCGTACTTGTAATTTTTTCTATCTATAGCCAATCAGATGTCTCCTCAATTCTAAGCCAATCACATGAGCGCGCCCCCACGAGGGTAGATTTCTTGCGTTCATGACGTAGCGCTTCATGTATGCATTTTGCGCAGTCCGGAGCTGACAGCTCCATGGAGCCTGCAGGCGCTAATCTCAGGACACCCTCCACTCTCAGTACAGCGCCACTTTCCGAACAGGAAATGCAGCAAATACAAGCCTTTATATTATTAAGGTACAGCGCCACTTTCCAAACCATTGATGAATGCTTGTGTTCACAAAAACGGCAGGCAAACCCGTTTTAAATGTGTGTTTCCTGTATGGCGAATACAGCTGCTTTATTCATGTCTGTATGAAGTTGTTGTGAGTGTGGAGGGAGCAGCTACAGGTTAGCTTAGCCTAATCGATCAGTGCACTACGAAGCCAGTGCTAGAGGTGTTAACGGGGTGACCAGGTCCCAACAAACCAAATGTGGGACAAGGAGTATGTTTGTGTGGGACACCCTCTCAACAGCACCCCGCCCCCCCCTCTGTTTAATTTGGTTTATTCAACAGCATCCAATAAACAATGACAGAAAGTGAGGTCAAAATGCAGTAATAATTTAGTATCTTAATAAAGAATAGTAAACTAAGGCTAACCAAGGCAGCAGGCAAGTGTTTAGAAATGCATCTTCCTAATTCAACTAGTGTATTACCTGTAAAAGTAGGCACAACATAAATTAATAGATCAAATAAAACCATAAGTACAAATCAAAACTGGCCAGGAGGGAACAAAAACATAATAATACATAAAATAAAATAGCTTTCAGTTTTGTGCATCACAGCAACAACAGGTGTGGCCCCCCCTCCTCCCCCCCACAGTGTGTGGGCTATTTTGTCACCTAGAACCACTGGTGTCTTTAACTCTGTCAAACAACTCTCCAGAGGCAGGGGCAAGCACATCTGTTATTATGGACGCTGCTTTTGTGCGACCACATGACATTTTCTTTACTATCTCAGAGTCTGGAAAAATGGTCGGCGCCAACTTGTTACCAGTCATTTGACCGGTATGATTGGGAGTGTTGCACTGTATGGTAAACACTGGTTATTTCTGCTGCTGTTACCTTGTCTGAGTGGCCATCATTTTTTGGTTTGAGTAGGAATGTCTCCATAGAGTGGGATGTCTCTTTTTGAGCGACACGTTTCTTGTGAGAATCGCATTCTCGGTGTCTTTTGACGTCGTATTCACCGCCATGTGAAATTGAAAAATTACTCTTGCAAAGATTGCAAAAAACTCTCTGGGAGTCGCCCTGCACCGGTTTCACCCACGGGTTAGGGTCTTCCCAGTCTTTGTTGTATGTGCATCTTCTTTTCTTCTTAGCTGTAGTTTCAGTTTCCTCCATTTTCCATAACCTGCTGCCTCGCCTGCGTTATTGACTGACTTTCGTTGTTGTTGTTGTTTGGCGGAGGGCTGTGTGTGAGTGAGTTACTCTCATTGGTTAACACTTGACCAGCACCCGCCGTGTGTTACAGTTTGATTGACAGCAAATACCCCGGTGATGATATCCTTCACTGCTTTCTCAACAGCCATTGGATAAATCTGATTTTAAAGAAAAGCGTTTTAGCCAATCAAAATGAAATATGCGGGACATCGTCTCAATTTGCGGGACGCACCAAAAGTCGTGAAAATGCTGTGCAGTCCCGCGCAAAGCGGGACATCTGGTCACCCTACCTGTTAACGGGGGGAGCCCCGCCGGTCATTATCGGCCGATATTCACTCTTAATAGTTTGATCGGTGCTCTCTATAAAGGCCGATCAGGAGGATCTGATCGATATGGACATACACGCGAGTGAAGTATAACCGGACGAGAGAGAGATCAGATCAGCTGCTGAGTCTGACGGAGACACGCAGCTCTGCATGATCACCTGATGCTCCGCCCTCTGTTTTAGCGAGCTGACCGGACTGCGCAAAATGCGTATGTGAAGTGTGCTCATGTGATTGGCTTAGAATTGAGGAGACATCTGATTGGCTATAGATAGAACAAATTACAAGTACGAATCGGCTGACCGTCAGGGGAGTCTCAAAAACCCACACACGAATGCACAGCGATCCGTGCACAGCGATCCGTGCACAGCGATCCGTGCACAGCGATCCGTGCACAGAGATCCGTGCACAGCGATCCGTGCACAGCGATCCGTGCACAGAGAGCGGGTTGTGTTTGCAGGTTCAGAGGATCAAAAATACACATGTACAACTTTTCTCTGTGTTTGGATTTTATTTACATGAATATGAAACGGAACACATTTGTGTGTGCTTTGAAAAACACAAGTGTGGATCCTTCTGTGCGCACATGTGTGTTATGAGACTGGTCTGAGCCCGTACTCGAGGGTATCTGTGGAGACTTCTTATCTCAGCTCGAGGTTTCAGTCGATGGATAATCAGAGACTGTTTCATTAATGCAGAACACAGAGGTGGTTTGAGCACAGCTGCTGGAACATGTGATTATAATTAGCATTTTCTCTTAATGTGAATAACTTAAAGATAATAAGATAAATTACTGAGATCTGCAAACAGTTAAATAATAAAACAGTTAAATAGTAATATAAACGTATGAGGACTGAAATCTGACCGTGAATTCAATAGATTTAATAATAATAACAAATACATATGAATCCAAACAGAAGTGTCTCCCAGGTGAACGATATTCACTCATCTCCAGCAAACAGAGCAGCTCTGCAGGACATCAGACTTTAAACATGAATACGCAGAAATACTTGGATATTATCGTCGTATTGTTTTGCAGCTGAAATATAAAAATGTTCCTGCAGATTGTGTGTTTCCTGATGTGAACAGCAGGAGAGGAAACACGCAGCTGCTGCCGTCACACTACGTGTGTGTGGGTGTGTGTGTGTGTGTGTGTGTGTGTGTGTGTGTCTCTGTGTGTGTGTGTGTCTGT
>NW_022990339.1:0-10000 GCF_902827175.1 Gymnodraco acuticeps | reverse complement strand
AGGGCCGGCCCGTCGCACTGGCGTTATACATGTTCGCCTAGGGCGCCAGATCTGTGGAGGCGCTGCGCTGACAGCTCTGGGAGGGAAAACAAACATTTTGACCGTTGGGGCTCATCCTAATGTTCGGCCTTGATGTAACAACATTCATAATTAAGTAAATGTAACACCCTTTTCACCCCGGTTACACGTTTCATTTGCCCTGTACGATGGGGACTGCAAGTGATGAAAATGGGGGATGTTGGCTTATCTGGCGCCCGCAGCTCACAGCCAAAGTGCGAGTGAGCGAGGGAGAAAGGGAGGGCGCTGTTGTTATTAGAATCTGGTGCTAGCTGCTCTAACGGAAGAAGAAGAAGATGTTTCTACAATGATGTGGAGGGAGAGTCCTCTCCAGTCAGACTGAGAGGCTGATAACTACAGCTCAGTGAGGTAAAGGACTGAGTGTTTAGATAGTTCACTTTAGTCTAAGTTATCTCAGTGGGTCTCAAACGTGTTGATCACAATTTATGTAAACACATATTTCCAAGACACTCTTTTATAATTATTGGGATGAAACAGGTTTGAAATCATTCCAATGTAAACTATAGTACAGTAAACCAGACATATCGTTTTAAACTGGAGAGATACAAAAATATGCATAACTAAAATAGTAAAATAAGATATGAATGAACAACAAAAATAAAATACGTTACATGTATTTGTTAATGGCTATGGATTACTGGTTCACATACTTATTTAATTATTAAAATGTAAACCGATCTTTTTCATATGGGTGTTTAGAGTTGTACCCCCTAGATCTAGTCTCTAGTCATTCTGCTTAAAGTGCACCAGATTGAAGCGTTTTACTTTAACATGTTCAAGCATGTCTTCCCGGTTTGCCTGAGAGGCAGATCTGCTTGTTTTCATCAACAAGAACTGTTCTTTAAAAGCTTCAGAGGTTCAGGTTACAGAGCCGTGGAGATAAACAGACTCATGTGAATATTACTGGAAACTAACCTGTGTAAAAGTTTCTTGAATAAATGTAATTGTTTTGGTGGAAGAAGCATGTATCATGTTTTACCCTGCCCTCAAAGAATCGGAATTGAGAATCGTTAAGAATCGAAAAGTAGAATCGGAATCAGAATCGTGGAAATTCAAACGATACCCAACCCTACAGGTGAGACAGGTGAGACATTAACAGACAGGTGAGACAGGTGAGACAGGTGAGACATTAACAGACAGTTGAGACATTAACAGACAGGTGAGACAGGTGAGACATTAACAGACATGTGAGACAGGTGAGACAGGTGAGACATTAACAGACAGGTGAGACAGGTGAGACAGGTGAGACATTAACAGACAGGTGAGACATTAACAGACAGGTGAGACAGGTGAGACATTAACAGACAGGTGAGACAGGTGAGACAGGTGAGACATTAATAGACAGGTGAGACAGGTGAGACAGGTGAGACATTAACAGACAGTTGAGACATTAACAGACAGGTGAGACAGGTGAGACATTAACAGACATGTGAGACAGGTGAGACATTAACAGACAGGTGAGACAGGTGAGACAGGTGAGACATTAACAGACAGGTGAGACATTAACAGACAGGTGAGACAGGTGAGACATTAACAGACAGGTGAGACATTAACAGACAGGTGAGACATTAACAGACAGGTGAGACATTAACAGACAGGTGAGACATTAACAGACAGGTGAGACAGGTGAGACAGGTGAGACATTAACAGACAGGTGAGACAGGTGAGACATTAACAGACAGGTGAGACATTAACAGACAGGTGAGACAGGTGAGACAGGTGAGACATTAACAGACAGGTGAGACAGGTGAGACATTAACAGACAGGTGAGACAGGTGAGACATTAACAGACAGGTGAGACAGGTGAGACATTAACAGACAGGTGAGACAGGTGAGACATTAACAGACAGGTGAGACATTAACAGACAGGTGAGACATTAACAGACAGGTGAGACAGGTGAGGTTTAACAGACAGGTGAGACATAACATTTAGACATTAACAGACATGTGAGACAGGTGAGACATTAACAGACAGGTGAGACAGGTGAGACATTAACAGACAGGTGAGACAGGTGAGACATTAACAGACATGTGAGACAGGTGAGACATTAACAGACAGGTGAGACATTAACAGACAGGTGAGACATTAACAGACAGGTGAGACAGGTGAGACATTAACAGACAGGTGAGACATTAACAGACAGGTGAGACATTAACAGACATGTGAGACAGGTGAGACATTAACAGACAGGTGAGACATTAACAGACAGGTGAGACAGGTGAGACATTAACAGATGTCTGATTTCAGCACAGTCCATTTAAACCACCGCAGAAGCTTCAGCCTCACGCTGAAGCTTCAGCGTGAGGCTGAAGCTTCAGTATGAGGCAGAAGCTTCAGCGTGAGGCTGAAGCTTCAGTATGAGGCAGAAGCTTCAGACTCACGCAGAAGCTTCAGTGTGAGGCAGAAGCTTCAGCGTGAGGCTGAAGCTTCAGTATGAGGCAGAAGCTTCAGACTCACGCAGAAGCTTCAGTGTGAGGCAGAAGCTTCAGCGTGAGGCTGAAGCTTCAGTATGAGGCAGAAGCTTCAGCGTGAGTCTGAAGCTTCAGCGTGAGGCTGAAGCTTCAGTATGAGGCAGAAGCTTCAGACTCACGCAGAAGCTTCAGTGTGAGGCAGAAGCTTCAGCCTCACACTGAAGCTTCAGCGTGAGGCTGAAGCTTCAGTATGAGGCAGAAGCTTCAGACTCACGCAGAAGCTTCAGTGTGAGGCAGAAGCTTCAGCCTCACACTGAAGTTTCAGCGTGAGTCTGATCCGTTTGGTAGCTAGTGATGTTCAACTTGGTGGTGAAGACGTTCCTTCTTCCTGACGTAACGCTTCCAGCTTCGTTCCCACTGCAGCGTCAGATATCAGACATTTCTACGGAAAGGACGTCTTCTGGGGTCCAAACAGCTACTTGAATGAATGAAGACATATATAACTGCATTTATCGAGCAGCTTTCAGGCACAAGCGTTTCTCCTGTAGAGTTATTTATTTTACTCATTACTTTCATAGTGGGGTTATTTCTAATTTTAGCATCCTCATTTGAAATTGTAATGATGGCATTTGTGTCGGTGGCATTTCTCTTTATTCAGTTGCGTCACAAACTGAATAAACATCACGCGTAGTGTTTTAAATTCTGTAGAAAAGCTTTCAGAGCGCTGAGGCATCCATTCCTCCTGGGCTCAGAGCAATACAACCTGTCTGCCCACAACCCACACACACACACACACACACACACACACACACACACACACACACACACACACACACACACACACACACACACACACACACACACACACACACACACACACACACACACACACACTCTACAGGCAATTGACAGGGTTTCATTTACCAGCCCACCACTTCTCTCTGTCAGCATCAGAGTGTGTGTGTGTGGGTGTGTGTGTGGTCTATATAAAGGTATTGCAGTACAGTGTGTGTGGGCTGTGTTCAGTATCGCCTGCTCAGCGTTTCCAGGCGAGTTAATGAGGCTGTCACTGAGAGGCTCTTATTTTGAAAGGGAACACATGCTGTCTGTCACTCTGAGAAACTTTTCTTTAATTGATTTCCTCGTTGAATCTCTGGTGTATTATGCATCCTGTTTTTATTTTGTATCATTCCATGTCCTGCCTGTTTCCCCTCCTCCTCTTCACTTTATTTTGATGTCCTCTCACGCAGTCGTACCTCGGGGGTCTCGTTCACCCTGTTTCTGTGTTCCTCCAGAGTCTGATTCACATGCAGATACTGAAGGTTTTCCACCCCGCCAAAATAAAACCCAGCCTCCTGGCGCTCGTCTGCTCTCACAATAAAATATAAATCTCTTTTTATGGACCTTTGAGTGTCTTTCCCTTCTTTATTACACCTCCTCGTCTGGATCATCCTCACCCTATTGGAATACTAGGTCTTTAGCTTGTGGTAAACATATCTATTGTTTTAACATGTTTTTATATGTATTTGCATTCTTACTTTTTAACAAAACACACATAATTACCCCAAAAATACTTACAATTAAAAAAATTAAATCACAACAATGCAGTTTTCTAGTCAAGTCAATTCTTTAGTCCCCGCTCTTCGAGTCCGAGGCCGAGTGACCAATGAAGTGTCTAAGTCCTAGTCATCCTTACCTGTGCTCTAGTCTAAGTCCTAGTCATCATGACCTGTGCTCTAGTCTAAGTCCTAGTCATCATGACCTGTGCTCTAGTCTAAGTCCTAGTCATCATGACCTGTGCTCTAGTCTAAGTCCTAGTCATCATGACCTGTGCTCTAGTCTAAGTCCAAGTCCTAGTCATCATGACCTGTGCTCTAGTCTAAGTCCTAGTCATCATTACCTGTGCTCTAGTCTAAGTCCTAGTCATCATACCTGCTAGTCTAAGTCCTAGTCATCATGACCTGTGCTCTAGTCTAAGTCCTAGTCATCCTTACCTGTGCTCTAGTCTAAGTCCTAGTCATCATGACCTGTGCTCTAGTCTAAGTCCTAGTCATCCTTACCTGTGCTCTAGTCTAAGTCCTAGTCATCATGACCTGTGCTCTAGTCTAAGTCCTAGTCATCATTACCTGTGCTCTAGTCTAAGTCCTAGTCATCATGACCTGTGCTCTAGTCTAAGTCCAAGTCCTAGTCATCATTACCTGTGCTCTAGTCTAAGTCCTAGTCATCATGACCTGTGCTCTAGTCTAAGTCCTAGTCATCATGACCTGTGCTCTAGTCTAAGTCATAGTCATCATTACCTGTGCTCTAGTCTAAGTCCTAGTCATCTTGACCTGTGCTCTAGTCTAAGTCCAAGTCCTAGTCATCATGACCTGTGCTCTAGTCTAAGTCCTAGTCATCATTACCTGTGCTCTAGTCTAAGTCCTAGTCATCATTACCTGTGCTCTAGTCTAAGTCCTAGTCATCATGACCTGTGCTCTAGTCTAAGTCCTAGTCGTCATTACCTGTGCTCTAGTCTAAGTCCTAGTCATCATGACCTGTGCTCTAGTCTAAGTTCTAGTCATCCTTACCTGTGCTCTAGTCTAAGTCCTAGTCATCATTACCTGTGCTCTAGTCTAAGTCCTAGTCATCATTACCTGTGCTCTAGTCTAAGTCCTAGTCATCATTACCTGTGCTCTAGTCTAAGTCCTAGTCATCATTACCTGTGCTCTAGTCTAAGTCCTAGTCATCATTACCTGTGCTCTAGTCTAAGTCCTAGTCATCATGACCTGTGCTCTAGTCTAAGTCCTAGTCGTCATTACCTGTGCTCTAGTCTAAGTCCTAGTCATCATGACCTGTGCTCTAGTCTAAGTTCTAGTCATCCTTACCTGTGCTCTAGTCTAAGTCCTAGTCATCATTACCTGTGCTCTAGTCTAAGTCCTAGTCATCATTACCTGTGCTCTAGTCTAAGTCCTAGTCATCATGACCTGTGCTCTAGTCTAAGTCATAATCATCCTTACCTGTGCTCTAGTCTAAGTCCAAGTCCTAGTCATCATGACCTGTGCTCTACTCTAAGTCCAAGTCCTAGTCACCATGACCTGTGCTCTAGTCTAAGTCCTAGTCATCATGACCTGTGCTCTAGTCTAAGTCCTAGTCATCATGACCTGTGCTCTAGTCTAAGTCCAAGTCCTAGTCATCATGACCTGTGCTCTACTCTAAGTCCAAGTCCTAGTCACCATGACCTGTGCTCTAGTCTAAGTCCTAGTCACCATGACCTGTGCTCTAGTCTAAGTCCTAGTCATCATGACCTGTGCTCTAGTCTAAGTCCAAGTCCTAGTCATCATGACCTGTGCTCTAGTCTAAGTCCAACTCCTAGTCATCATTACCTGTGCTCTAGTCTAAGTCCTAGTCATCATGACCTGTGCTCTAGTCTAAGTCATAGTCATCCTTACCTGTGCTCTAGTCTAAGTCCAAGTCCTAGTCATCATGACCTATGCTCTAGTCTAAATCCAAGTCCTAGTCATCATGACCTGTGCTCTAGTCTTAGTCATCATGACCTGTGCTCTAGTCTAAGTCCAAGTCCTAGTCATCATGACCTGTGCTCTAGTCTAAGTCCTAGTCATCATTACCTGTGCTCTAGTCTAAGTCCTTGTCATCATTACCTGTGCTCTAGTCTAAGTCATCTTTACCTGTGCTCTAGTCTAAGTCCTTGTCATCATTACCTGTGCTCTAGTCTAAGTCATCATTACCTGTGCTCTAGTCTAAGTCCTTGTCATCATTACCTGTGCTCTAGTCTAAGTCCTAGTCATCATGACCTGTGCTCTAGTCTAAGTCATAGTCATCCTTACCTGTGCTCTAGTCTAAGTCATCCTTACCTGTGCTCTAGTCTAAGTCATCCTGACCTGTGCTCTAGTCTAAGTCCTAGTCATCATGACCTGTGCTCTACTCTAAGTCCTTGTCATCATTACCTGTGCTCTAGTCTAAGTCCTAGTCATCCTTACCTGTGCTCTAGTCTTAGTCATTGTCATCATTACCTGTGCTCTAGTCTAAGTAATCTTTACCTGTGCTCTAGTCTAAGTCCTAGTCATCTTTACCTGTGCTCTAGTCTAAGTCTAAGTCCTAGTCATCATTTCCTGTGCTCTAGTCTAAGTCCTAGTCATCATTGCCTGTGCTCAGGTCTAAGTCCTAGTCATCCTTACCTGTGCTCTAAGTCCTAGTCATCATTACCTGTGCTCTAAGTCTAAGTCCTAGTCATCATTACCTGTGCTCTAGTCTAAGTAAAATCCTAGTCATCATGACCTGTGCTCTAGTCTAAGTCCTAGTCATCATGACCTGTGCTCTAGTCTAAGTCATAGTCATCATTACCTGTGCTCTAGTCTAAGTCCTAGTCATCCTTACCTGTGCTCTAAGTCTAAGTCCTAGTCATTATTACCTGTGCTCTAGTCTAAGTCCTAGTCATCATTACCTGTGCTCTAGTCTAAGTCCTAGTCATCCTTACCTGTGCTCTAAGTCTAAGTCCTAGTCATCATTACCTGTGCTCTAAGTCCTAGTCATCATTACCTGTGCTCTAGTCTAAGTCTAAGTCCTAGTCATCATGACCTGTGCTCTAGTCTAAGTCCTAGTCATCATTACCTGTGCTCTAGTCTAAGTCCTAGTCATCATTACCTGTGCTCTAGTCTAAGTCCTAGTCATCCTTACCTGTGCTCTAGTCTAAGTCCTAGTCATCCTTACCTGTGCTCAAGTCTAAGTCCTAGTCATCCTTACCTGTGCTCTAGTCTAAGTCCTAGTCATCCTTACCTGTGCTCAAGTCTAAGTCCTAGTCATCCTTACCTGTGCTCAAGTCTAAGTCCTAGTCATCATTACCTGTGCTCTAGTCTAAGTCTAAGTCCTAGTCCTCCTGACCTGTGCTCTAAGTCTAAGTCCTTGTCATCATTACCTGTGCTCTAGTCTAAGTCCTAGTCACCATTACCTGTGCTCAAGTCCTAGTTTGTCTTATTGACCCAAGAAGAGTCAGAGTCGAGGTTGAGTCGAGTCATCATGTATTGATCTGAGTTTCTGCACATTTTAAGACTGGGATCAGCGGGAACTGGCACACACCTGGGCAGAGTTCACCTGGACTTGAGACTCGAGAGAAAACTAGCTCTAGTCCACGTCCAGGAGTCCAAGTCTGAAACGATGCAGGTAACGGACATTATAAAGTGGACCAGGTATATAAGTCAATATCTATCAAAGAAAAAAATATCCAATAAATAATAATTAAAGATCATTTAAAACAAAACAAAATCATGTCAAGTGAAATGTGAATGTGTGAAAAGGTTAACTAGTAAATATCTCAATATAATAATATCTCTAATTATAATAGCAGTATTTTTTCCTGCGTGTTCCTCGGTTCTGTTTTCGCTGCATCTTTATTAAATCTGCTCTGACAGGAAGTGGATATATCTGTGTTTGATCAGCTGCTCGCCTGCAGGACAGACGATCTGAGGCACGCAGCAGCTGCTGATGGATCTGTGATTACAGACGCTAACGACACGCCACAATCAGACCCAATTATAGCTTTCATAATGACTGCTCATCAGGATCAACAAACAATTAAAATAAAGTTTCAGAAGCAGCTCATTATATTTAAATAGAGTTCATTCACTTCAACATTTAGTGGATAATTTCCCAGACTTAGATTATAAATACTGATTCCTTTCATTCAAGCTCAAAAGCAGCATCGAGCCGAATATATCCTCTGTGATAAATTAACTGTGACCGTGCTGTAGTTCCTTTATAGCCCAACATTAGCCTCCTTTAGCTTAGCGGTGGTGACGTGAAGTCATGTGATTGTGCTGTAGTTCCTTTATAGCCCAACATTAGCCTCCTTTATCTTAGCGGTGGTGAGGTGAAGTCATGTGACCGTGCTGTAGTTCCTTTATAGCCCAACATTATCCACCTTTAGCTTAGCGGTGGTGACGTGAAGTCAAGTGACCGTGCTGTAGTTCCTTTATAGCCCAACATTAGCCACCTTTAGCTTAGCGGTGGTGACGTGAAGTCAAGTGACCGTGCTGTAGTTCCTTTATAGCCCAACATTAGCCACCTTTAGCTTAGCGGTGGTGACGTGAAGTCATGTGACCGTGCTGTAGTTCCTTTATAGCCCAACATTAGCCACCTTTAGCTTAGCGGTGGTGACGTGAAGTCATGTGACCATTCTGTAGTTCCGTTTATAGCCCAACATTAGCCTCCTTTAGCTTAGCGGTGGTGATGTAAAGTCATGTGACCGTGCTGTAGTTCCTTTATAGCACAACATTAGCCTCCTTTAGCTTAGCGGTGGTGATGTAAAGTCATGTGACCGTGCTGTAGTTCCTTTATAGCCCAACATTAGCCGCCTTTATCTTAGCGGTGGTGACGTGAAGTCATGTGACCGTGCTGTAGTTCCTTTATAGCCCAACATTAGCCTCCTTTAGCTTAGCGGTGGTGACGTGAAGTCATGTGACCGTGCTGTAGTTCCTTCATAGCCCAACATTAGCCACCTTTAGCTTAGCGGTGGTGACGTGAAGTCATGTGACCGTGCTGTAGTTCCTTTATAGCCCAACATTAGCCACCTTTAGCTTAGCGGTGGTGACGTGAAGTCATGTGACCGTGCTGTAGTTCCTTTATAGCCCAACATTAGCCACCTTTAGCTTAGCGGTGGTGACGTGAAGTCATGTGACCGTGCTGTAGTTCCTTTATAGCCCAACATTAGCCTCCTTTAGCTTAGCGGTGGTGACGTGAAGTCATGTGACCGTGCTGTAGTTCCTTTATAGCCCAACATTAGCCTCCTTTAGCTTAGCGGTGGTGACGTGAAGTCAAGTGACCGTGCTGTAGTTGCTTTATAGCCCAACATTAGCCACCTTTAGCTTAGCGGTGGTGACGTGAAGTCATGTGACCGTGCTGTAGTTCCTTTATAGCCCAACATTAGCCACCTTTAGCTTAGCGGTGGTGACGTGAAGTCAAGTGACCGTGCTGTAGTTCCTTTATAGCCCAACATTAGCCTCCTTTAGCTTAGCGGTGGTCACGTGAAGTCATGTGACCTTGCTGTAGTTCCTTTATATCCTAACGTAGTAAACCTGTCCCCTTTAGGTCTAAGGAGATGATAAAAGACGCCATCCTGGACAACGACTTCATGAAGAACCTGGAGCTGTCTCAGATCCAGGAGGTGGTGGACTGCATGTACCCCGTGGACTTTGGTCCGGATGCCTGCATCATCAGGGAGGGAGACGTGGGGTCCCTGGTCTACGTCATGGAGGGTGAGGAAGCATGTGTGTGTGTGTGTCTTGGGAGATGTTTTAAGCTTGTTGTTTACTATGCTAGCAGTTTCCCTCCGTTTCCATTCACTATGCTAAGCTACGTTAACCAGCTGTTTCTTCATATTTACTGACACAAGAGAGGAGTCCAGAAATAGAGGACTGTGTCATGCTCTATAAACAGGGCCGCCCCTGGCCAACTTGGGGCCCCAAGCGACATTGTGAGATGAGGCCCCCCCCCCCCCAACCGACAGTTGTTTTTTAAA
>NW_022990338.1:0-24466 GCF_902827175.1 Gymnodraco acuticeps | reverse complement strand
GTGCAAGTAAATGCAGCAATTAGTAAACGACATGTAAATACAACAATGTTTTTGTTTGATTGTTTTCGTCTTACATATTCAGACCTTAGATTACAGATCTGCTTTAGGGCGTATCAATATTCAAAGCTCTATGAATCAAACCGTCATGACATCTACCTCGACTCCGAATATCTCAAATCAGAGACCCAGGATTTAATAAGCTTGGATCTTTAATGCTGCACTCAATCCTGACATTAAATCCAAATATGTATCTTTAATTGAATGTATGGTAAAGGTTCTTGAAACATCTGATCTTCAGTGATACTGTGTGAATTCTCATCTTTATATTTATCTGTTTGAGCGTGCCGTAGTGATGGTTACAATTAGAGATATAGGCCACAAGCTTCATGTGTGCTTTCAATCTAGTCTATAAATATGTATGTGTGTATTTGTGTGTATGTATTTGTGTGTGTGTATAGTATGTGTGTGTGTATAGTATGTGTGTGTGTGTGTGTGTGTATGTATGTGTGTGTGTCCTAGCATTACTATACATGTGGGGACCTACATCTGTTTACGCAGTCAAGTGTGGGGACTCGTCTCCCTTATGGGGACATAAGGGAGACGAGTCCCCATGAGGGGAGTCATTCATTTTAGGGTGAAGACTTGGTTAGGATTAGGGTAAGGGTTAGGCATGTGTTGGTTATGGTTAAGGTTAGGAAAAGTCTCTAGGAAATGCATGTACGTCAATGTAATGTCCCCTAAAGTGATGTATACATGGTGTGTGTGTGTGTGTGTGTGCATGTGCAGCCTGGGAGGTTAGTGTGAACTGTTAATGACAGCCCTGTGTGTGTGTGTGTGTGTGTGTGTGTGTGTGTGTGTGTGTGTGTGTGTGTGTGTGTGTGTGTGTGTGTGTGTGTGTGTGTGTGTGTGTGTGTGTGTGTGTGTGTGTGTGTGTGTGTGTGTGTGTGACTCCTCTCTTCAAAGCATATTTAAAGTGAATCAATTGAAACTCAATTATCTTAGCTCGGCCGGTAATGCCGTCATTTATCTTTCTCTGAAATCTTTTAACACTTTCTTCCAAGAATCGCGAAGCAGGAATTTAAGCGAACAGATGAGAGCTGTGTGTGTTTTGTTTTTTTGACTAAAGTCAGCACGGCTCCTTCAGAGACCGGCTCCGTGTCAGAAGGGCTTTTCAAGGAGGATCAGCAGCTCTACGAGTGCTTATCTTAGTATTATGGTCTGTTTGCAGAGTCCTGTAGTGAACCTGGAAATGTTGAGTACCCCAAAGTTTAATGATAGAAATGTACAGCAGGGTCCCCAGCACACATAGAAGCTGCCGGATGCTAACTTGCATATGTTGGGCATTATAGCTTACTGTGTGTTGACAATAGCTAGAAAACAGCTTGGCATTTTTTGACAATTTGGGGGTTATTGGGGATGCTGAGTCCATTTCCAGGATCAAAAAAGGCCGTTTTACCCAGAAGGTGGCCATACGTGTACTCTCTGGCCTGATTTCAATTAATTTAGGGTCCATTTTGAAGATTTAGGTTAAAACTGCTATTTTTGATCCTGAATATATCAGAAATGGATTCAGCATCCTCAATAACCCCCAAAACCACTCAGAAATGTTCAGTTTGTTAACTATTGTCTGCAAAATGCCAATTAACAGAACTTGCTCTAATTGTGCAAATTGCTCAACATATGCGAGTTAGCATCCGGCCGTTTGTATTTGCTCGGGGTCCGTATTTTACATTTCTATCAGAAAACGTTGGATTCCTCACGATTTCTGAGTTCACAGAGCTGGAAAGTAGACTACTAGCGTGTCCTCCATCATGTTTTCACTTTTAAAATACTTTGTCTGCTGTGAAGTGAATTCTCCAGGGAAGTGAGTGAGTGAGGAGCTACGAGGGTAAAGAGAGAGGGAGGAGTAACGGATGTTCTCTGCACTCACTGGAGATCCTGTCCGACTCCATCTTGAAGTTGGAGCCGTCGTCCCCGGAGACGCTGTGGCCCTCGGACCCCACGCCGCGGCCCCTCGGCCCCATGGAGGAGCTTCTCCTCCGCTCGTGGATCTCGTCGGAGATCTTCTCCAGGTTCCTGAGCGCCATCTTGTACTCGCCTTTAGCCCGAGAGAGCCTGGCCTGCCGCTCGTCTACGATCCTCTTCAGGTTCTGGGGGAGGGATGGAGGTCATGAGAACAACGCTAACGCAGAGCAGATACTCTCGTTCTGCAGCGACAGGATCAACATGTAAACCTTAGATTCAGTGCGTTTGTATGGAAGTGGACGTGAGACTCATGCCCAATCATTTACATTGAGGAGAGAACAATGCTAAGATAAGATAAGAAGTACTTAAACGATCCCAATTTGGGAAATGTTTGCGTTGCAGCAGCGTGAAAAGACAAGGCATTGTACAATGTTACGGACATTATGGTATTAAAGCTTAATACAGTGTAATCCTAATGACATGTAACTTTGAACAAAGTGGTATCCTGGGAATGGCACAGAAATGGATGTGTGATAAGAAGGGTTTTATGACACAACAGAAAAGACGATGAGGAAGGAAATGTGCTCGAGGGGGGTAGCTGCAACACCCAACTGTTCTTTGTAGGGTGTGAGTTTTGCTTATTATGATCGAACACCTGGGCCCACATGTTGTTGTGTTCTTTGTTGTCTTCCTATAAAACAGTCTGGCACACACAGAGCACTCGGAAGGAGTCATCATGCTTGCAAGCATTATTATATATATTATATTGTGTTCTCTAGACAGCAGCTGATTTGAAGTTGCTACGACATCAATACAAATCTCAATAGAAATAAAATAGCATTAAAAAAGTAGAATTAATTAGATGTTGAATTACAAATGTACAGTAACAAAATATAAAGCAGGATATTATACATCAGTATGTGAGGAATGGAATATAATATATTAGATTGAAACTCATGCCGAATAATTTACATTTAGAAAACTGAATTTGCTGCACTTAAAGGTGGGGTAGGTCATTTTGGAGAAACCAGCTCGAGTGCGCTAAAATTAGAAAATACACAACCGGAGAAAATCTGCCACTTCCTTACAGAGCCCCTCCTCCAACACACACGAACGCGCACATGACCAATGAGGGCACGAGATAAGTTTGTGCACAGATGGAAGGCTGACAGGCAGGTAGGCCATCCAGTTACTTTAGCCGGCTCAGATGATTGGTCGTGCTTTTTACAGCGCCACAGCTTCCAGAGATGACATTTATTAATGGATTTTTTGTCAAAGCATTTAAGATATTCATTGCTATCGGGATGTTAAGAGCATTCCATGGAATATAACAACAAGTGTATCTCGAGCCGGTTTCTCAAACTTACCTCCCCCACCTTTAAATCTGACTTAAACTAAATGTAAATATATTTTTGTTTACATTTGAATGGTGAGTCTTTGAGGCCATGTGTCCACATAGAACCTTTTTTAGCATACATGCAGTGGGGGGAGCTCTCACAGCATTTAATGACAAAAACCCTGTCCCCAACGCTTTAGTTATTGATACTATTTCAAAGATATTGAAGTGACTTATTTTGAATATATTGAATGTGCATATGTACACATGTGTCAGTTGATTGTGTATATATATATATATAGGTGTATACATGTTTTTATATTCGTATTTTGAATTCCTCGAGATTGTGGGAAACGGTATTTCGATCTCTTTGTCTGTACACACAAACTGAAAGATTGACGATAAAGTTGACTTTGACCTCAAAATGAGAGAGCCTATAAATGAAAAGGATATCAAATGTCAAATTAAACGTAGCCACAGCACGGCTTCTCGGGAGAGTCAGCTGTTTTCTGAGTGTTTAGCTGAAGATATTTAACCCCTGGTCGAGCTTCACAGCTTCATAAACATCTGCGGAGAGAACATCGTACTCATTGTGACCTTCAGAGGAGGTGAAGGAGGAGAAAGGGATCTAAAACTAAAACACAGCGTCACGTACCTCCAGCTGCAGGTAGCACTTGGCCTTCATCTCAAAGTAGGGCCTGCAGAGGAAGAGAGAGGAAGAGGAGGAGACCGTTAGAGGAGAGACAGAGTAACCCAGAAAACAAGCAGTACCCACAGCATCACCATGGTAACCTGGAGGAGGAAGAGGAGGAGAGAGTGGGGGATTAACAGCTGAAAACACACTGAGGACAGGAAAATAAAGACGCTGAATGTCAAGGCTTTTTTTAAGTAAGTGTTTTAAACTTGAAGAAAGTATATTATCACCAGGGGTGCACATAACTTTTTTGCCCTGGTTCTCAAAGGAGCACCTGGAGTAGTTGCTTGGTGCTCATCCTTAAAATGAAATAAACCGTAACTTTTGAGGGGGTCTTTATTTGCCAGAAACACGGCACTGAACACACATGCAGAGGTGAACACAGGACACACATGAGGTGAACACAGAACACACATGTAGAGGTGAACACAGAACACACATGCAGTGGTGAACACAGAACACACATACAGTGGTGAACACAGGACACACATGAGGTGAACACAGAACACACATGCAGAGGTGAACACAGGACACACATGAGGTGAACACAGAACACACATGCAGAGGTGAACACAGAACACACATGCAGTGGTGAACACAGAACACACATGCAGTGGTGAACACAGGACACACATGAGGTGAACACAGAACACACATGCAGAGGTGAACACAGAACACACATGCAGTGGTGAACACAGGACACACATGAGGTGAACACAGAACACACATGCAGAGGTGAACACAGAACACACATGCAGTGGTGAACACAGAACACACATGCAGTGGTGAACACAGGACACACATGAGGTGAACACAGAACACACATGCAGAGGTGAACACAGAACACACATGCAGTGGTGAACACAGGACACACATGAGGTGAACACAGAACACACATGCAGAGGTGAACACAGAACACACATGCAGAGGTGAACACAGGACACACATGCAGTGGTGAACACAGGACACACATGAGGTGAACACAGAACACACATGCAGAGGTGAACACAGAACACACACGCAGTGGTGAACACAGAACACACATGCAGAGGTGAACACTGAACACACATGCAGAGGTGAACACAGAACACACATGCAGAGGTGAACACAGAACACACATGCAGAGGTGAACACTGAACACACATGCAGAGGTGAACACAGAACACACATGCAGTGGTGAACACAGAACACACATGCAGAGGTGAACACAGAACACACGTGCAGAGGTGAACACAGAACACACATGCAGAGGTGAACACAGAACACACATGCAGTGGTGAACACAGAACACACATGCAGAGGTGAACACAGAACACACATGCAGAGGTGAACACAGAACACACATGCAGAGGTGAACACAGAACACACATGCAGAGGTGAACACAGAACACACGTGCAGAGGTGAACACAGAACACACATGCAGAGGTGAACACAGAACACACATGCAGAGGTGAACACAGAACACACATGCAGAGGTGAACACAGAACACACATGCAGAGGTGAACACAGAACACACGTGCAGAGGTGAACACTGAACACACATGCAGTGGTGAACACAGAACACACATGCAGTGGTGAACACAGAACACACATGCAGAGGTGAACACAGAACACACATGCAGAGGTGAACACAGAACACACATGCAGAGGTGAACACTGAACACACATGCAGTGGTGAACACAGAACACACATGCAGAGGTGAACACAGAACACACATGCAGAGGTGAACACAGAACACACGTGCAGAGGTGAACACAGAACACACATGCAGAGGTGAACACAGAACACACATGCAGAGGTGAACACAGAACACACATGCAGAGGTGAACACAAGACAACATTAGCACGACCAGTAATCCTACAAGCTGTCATCACTACCCTCCTGACTGTTCTCCTCACTGTCTTCCTCTCTGTCAGACATGGTAGGTGATGATGTTGGCCTACTTCTTTCTCTCTGGTTGAGTCTGCGATTAGCTGCTTGCATCCACAAGTCAACAGCTGGGTTTGGGTCGAAAGTCTCTGTTGTCATATTAGACAAGTGGATGTAATCAAATAAGTATGTGAACATAACCAATAACCTACCATAGCCAATAACAAATTAATGTAACTTATTTTATTTGTGTTGTTCATTCATATCTTATTTTACCTTAACATTTATTTATTTATGCATTTTCTTTTTATCTCTCCAGTTTTAAAGGATATTTTAGGTTACTGTCCTATAGTATACATTGGAATGATTTAAAACCTGTTTATCCCAATAATTATAAAGGAGTGCCTTGGAAATATGTGTTTACATAAATTGTGACCAAACTGTTTGAACTTAGACTAAAGTGAACTATCTAAACACTCAGAGTCCTTACCTCACTGAGCTGTAGTATCAGCCTCTCAGTCTGACTGGAGAGGACTCTCCCTCCACATTATTGTAGACACATCTTCTTCTTATATCCGTTAGAGCAGCTAGCACCAGATTCTAATAACAACAGCGGGCGGTGCGCCCTTCTCTCTCTCCCTCGCTCACTCGCATTTTGGCTGTGAGCTGCGGGCGCCAGATAAGCCAACATCCCCCATTTTCATCACTTACAGCGCCCATCGTACAGGGCAAATGAAACGTGTAACCGGGGTGAAAAGGGTGTTACATTTACTTAATTATGAATATTGTTACATAGGGATGTAAAACACTTTTTTTTGTTTTAAACCTTTATTGAACCAGGTGGTCCCATTGAGACCATCGATCTCTTTTTCAAGGGAGACCTGTCCAACATGGCAGCAAGTAGGTTACAACATGAACATAAAACAACAGAACACAAAAGGACATCGTATTTACAGGGCTACATTTACACAAGTACCAACAGTATATTTATATCTCGCCCTGTCAATAAGCCTCACCTTCTTGGCAAACACTGTATTGTTTTTGAAGTGGTGGAGAGACAATGCACAGTTTGACCCACTGCTGTCACCCATGGCCAAAGCATATCTCTCCGTCCCACTGAGGTGGCGTTAGACTTTTTCGCTGTCCGTCATTTGACAGACAGGATCGTAAAATATCCGTCATAATCCCTTATTACCCGTCGGGTCTGAACAGTTCACAAGAGAGCACGCTCGTGAACTGTCAACGGGGGGGGCGGTGTTATGCCGTGTGTGCATGCACCTCGCGGGAGCGCGCACAGCGTAAAGCAAAACCTCCCAGACATGTGTTGATCTGTACGGCAAAGTACGGTTTGGAAACTATATCATTTCCTTTTGGAGGGCATGCATAACACGGCATAACACCAGAGCCTCGCTGCGGGGAAACGTTGGCGCTGTTCCAAGTTTGTTCTAATCTGTCAAAATGACAGACTGCTTTCAGATTTTTCCGTCATTGATAAATAAAATATTCGGTTAACGCGACCACTGCTGTCCCAGCAACATCAGTACCAAGCGAGAGAGTTTTTTCCAGAGCAGGGGATATTGTAAATGCCCAAACATCCCAGCTTATAAATACCTGGAAATGTGGATATTCTCATATTCCTAAAAACCTGTCTGATGATGCTGAGTGAGTGACTAGTGAGTTTGAGTTGAGTTACTTGAAAAACTAAAGTGAAACTTGATTTATTTTATTGCAGGGTCTGATTATTAAATGTCCTTGTTTATTTGTGAGATGCAGTGGCACAAAGAAAATGCCTACTTTGTTTGGTAGTACTAGTACAGTAGGTACAAAAACACTGGTTTTCTTGTTCCAGTCTGTTACTGTCACTTTGTTTACACTTTAAAATACTGCTATCCTACTAAAATGCTGTACAAATCAGATTTATTTTGTAATAAAGAAACATTTTCCGAGTAAAAATGTTTTTAATTCAAAAATAAAAAATTGAATTTTTTTTTCTTTATTATTCAATATCGCGATAAATACCGTACCGTGGACTTGTTATCGCGATATTATCGTACAGTGAGTTTTTGGTATCGTTACATCCCTATTGTTACATCAAGGCCGAAAATTAGGATGAGCGCCAACGGTCAAAAAATGTTTTTTCCCCCCCCAGATCTGGCGCCCTAGGCGAACACCTATAACGCCAGTGCTACTGGCCGACCCTGAGTTCATATGCAACTCGCAAATATCTTTCTCTCTCTCTCTCCTCTCTCCTCTCTTTTCTCTCTCTCCTCTCTTTTCTCTCCTCTCCTCTCTTTTCTCTTCTCCTTCTCTCTCTCTCTCAATTTTGGTACGCAAATGTGCCTTTTTTCAAATGACCCGGTGCTCTTTTTTTTTTTGGCGAGTGGGTCGCGGATGTGTGAGTGAAGAAAAACATTTTTTTAAAGTGGGGGAAAAAGTCAAACTTTTATTTTGAAGGCCCGATTTTCTAACGCTGTGCAAGCAATCGGCGTTGGACTGGAAGTACCGGAAACCATAAACGGTTTTGAAAACTTCTGTCACATAGTGATCATCTTCTCCAGTGCTTGAATTGGAATGAAAAAGGTGCCAGTACTCTAAAATCAGCAACTTTTTCAAGTCAATTTTATATATACAGCCCACAAACAAGAATTTGGCTACTATAATGCTGGTGGGTTTGTCTCTTTACTACTGTATATTTTAGAAAGGTTCACTGTACTTAACATTTTTTATGATAGGCAGCGGATATGGCTAAAGCTCAGTAAGGTCAATATTAACTGAAAATATAGCAATCAAAGTCTAGATCTTCTGCTGAAGACACATGAAGCAGAGACCTTTCAGGTGAGAGCCCCTCTGGTGGTGTTCAACATTAATGACAAGGAAACAAAGCTCTGGTCAGAAGCATTTTTTATAAAAAGCTTTAACAAAATTAAGTATTTCTGTACATTTGAATGCAATCTAACTTTCCAACTCAGAAAACGAAAAACGAAAAAGTGCCAAAAGTCTTCTCACATGGCTGAGCTGCTTTGCAATATACTTCACCACTGAAGAATACAAATATGTATAAAGTAAACTATGATGCAATCTAACTTTCCAACTCAGAAAAATGATAAAGAGCATGAACAAAGAACATGTAAAAACAAATGCAAAATTTGCACAATCTAAAATGAGAAACTGTAACTGCAAGTAACAAAGTCTGAGCCATGGTAAAGAGTTACATTGAATACCAAGCTGATCAGATAACTCCCTGGTTGGTCTGAAGTCCTTCTATCTCCAGGATCTGTACAAATCGGCACATTATGCCAAAAGTCTTCTCACTGGGTGAGCTGCTTTGCAATATACTTCACATTGTTAGAAAAGGCTCCAGAAGGCCTTGGGGACATCAGTATCAGGGGCTGGAGCTGGACAGGCTCTTTCATCAGCACTTCTCCTTCCCTTTGCCAGCCAGGACCTCACATACTGTTCCGGATTGAACTGTCCTAGTGATGGTCCATTACATTTAATGAAAACCAGGTTGGACAGTCGGCTGACAGAGAGAGCATTCCTTTTTGCAGTAAGGATATCGTTCATGCAGCTGAATGCCCGCTCACACTCACTAGTGGAGACAGCGATGGTTCGGACTGCTTTCAGTAGAGGCTCCATGGCAGCAGGTGTACGGGATGCCCTGGTTTCCTTGTATTCGCGAAAGCCCTGAACAGTCTCTCTTCTGTCCACTTTCAGCACTTCGCACAAACGTAGCACCTCTACGTCCCCATACTGTACGTCTAACTCCTCTTCAGGCCAACTTCCAGGATGGATAACTTTCATGTCCTGGATTAGCTGATTGTCCCGGGCCTCCCGGCCATGTAATGGGATTTCTCTTGTGCTGACATGAGAGGAGGTTGTGGAAGTCATTCTGTGTCTCAGATTCTCTACCATACTGCGGAAAAACTGACCTGCATGAATCTGTACAAGCCTGCCATTCTCACGCAGGGCAACACCCTTGAAGGACTTCTCAGCTAGAACTGTATGAACTGTAGTCATGTGTGGGCCAGGCATGGTGACCATGGATTCAAAAACTCGTATTTCTCGAGTTAAGAGCCTATCTGCTGTAGGCAGTGTCATCTCTCTTTTTTGGAGTTGCAGAGAGAGGTCGCTGAGCTCTGTGAGCGCATCGTACATCAGTCCCAGATTGCTGACAAACGTTGCAGATGTGAGCACATCATCCAGGCCCTTGTACTTTGCTCTGTCTCTGGATTCCCTGCTCGTGTCGTTTGCAGCATTTGTGAAGTGATCATGAAGCACTCGGTAGTTTTCCCAGACTGCTCTGACGCTCCTTTCACTTGAAGCCACCCAGCGGATGGACAAAACACGCCCTATCACCAGGAGACGCTGTCCGACTGCTTGCGCACGCTGCGCTAACTGCCTCTGATTTTTGGGGGAGGCATGGAACAAGGAATAGAGTTTGTCAAAAAAGATCTGGAAATGATTGAGCCCTGAGACCTCCTTGACCACATCCCCAACTGCCCGCTCTAGACGATGATTGGAGCAGTGCCACACAAACAGGCTTGGGAATTTACTACACAACTGGGTAGCAACGCCTGTTCTCTTCCCTAGCATGACTGAAGCCCCATCACATGCAAAAGAAACGAAACACTGACCTAAAAAGTGCTCGTTAAAATCTCTTCCAAGACACTCCATTAACGCCTTTGTGATGTCATCAGCCGTTGTTCCATCCAACTCGATCAGCTCCCAAAAAAACGTTTCGGGCTCAGCATCAGCTAATGCTGAGCGTAGACACACAACAAGCACCGTTTTACCACTAATAGTGGTAGATTCATCGACCAAAACACAGTTTTCTTGGTTTTCTGTAATGTCTTTTGCCATTTTTTTCTTCAGCTCATGAGCTATGTGGTCGATGATTTCGCCACAGGTTTTATTGGAGTGCAAAACCCTGCCCACGTTCAGCCCATTCAGTTTCTGTACATTCAAATCAATTGGCATGTCTGTGAATGGCCGGCTATGTTTGCCAATTTTATATGCCGTTCGAAAAACTCTGATAGTGGTGTCTAATTCAGATTTATGCATAGACTGCACTTGATGTTGAATAGTTTCACGTGAAGCAGATGTAAGGATGTCAGCAGCTTTTACATGGGCTTGTGATTCTTTATGTTCTTTGATTTTTTTCTCAGGCTAGCTTGTTGTTTGCCCTTGTCAACACCGAAATGAGACACTGCACACTCACCCCATTCAGTTGACAGTTTCAGTCCTTGTCCAGTGTGTATTCCCAAAGATTTGACATCTCTGCATATCCGACATCCTAGCTTCTTATCTTTAAGAAGGAGCCATGCATTGGTCTTGCAAAAATATTGCACCTGGTCCGTTGTCCAGCAGTCAGGTGCATCGCTTTGCCCGGTGTTGGTGGTGGCAGTTGCGCCAGCAGCAGCTAACGTTAGAGGCTCTGGAGGAGGCGGCGGAGCTAGTGCTAATGCTAATGCACTAGAACTTGGAGCAGGAGGATCAACCAAAGAAAGCTCCCCATCAGACACAATTTCCAACACAGGCACAGCATTCTCTGTATTTGAAGTTTCTTCCGGCGACAACCGTTGTCTTTTTGCACTTTTATTAATCCACGCTAACATTTTAGAAATGCTCATTTGTGACGTGACTTGCTTTCCTTCTCTCGGGGGCGTGCCTGCTCTGTTCTATCACTCTACATAGCCACCCACTGGGTGGGAGTTGCACTGCATAAACACAACACACGTGCATCTAGGTATGTAAATTGTAAAGCATTAAAACATGGCTTTACTAACAGTTTTCAGTATGTTGTTACTTCGGCATTATTATTATTATTATTATTATTATTTTGAAACGTGTATTACTATTAAATCACGGTCAAATAGGTTAATTTTGACATAGTCGTTTCCACCACAGTATTTACATGGAGAAGATAAGCCCCGCCCCTCTCCAGCACGTTCTGTTTGAATGACAGGAGTAAACAGCTGACAGCCGCTGTGAAACTCCAGCGGTTAGAGCGATGAGAATGTCCGTTCGGCACCTCATGACGCATCTACTGAGTACCGGGCGGCTGTATATATATATATATGGATGTATAATAAGAACGGCGGGAGAGTGTTGAGTACTGGCACGGTGCATGAGTACCGGAGTACCGCCAGCATGCCGGTACTGAGCAAGAAGTGCCGGTACTCCATGGGTCAGAACCAGAAGTGCCGGTACTGCGTACCGGTGAGTACCGGCCCAATTCCAGCACTGATCTTCTCAATAAAATATCTTTGCTGATGTTTTTTCGAGTCTTCTGGCCAATCAGAATCAAGATTGTTGCCGGAAGTCCCCACGGAGAATAACTTTGCGGTAGAACTCTTTTTTATACATCCATGGGTACAACTTCAGATAAAAATGAACACATAATGAAATATGACCCCCGGTTTGATGATTGACAGGTCACAGAACAATGGGGGCTATCTACCCTTACCCACAATTTAAAGTAAGTCACACAGACTCTCTCCTCTTTACTCTTCTCGCAGCAAGATGTCAGAACAAAGTGAAAAACAAACAATGGCATCAAATATTATTAATATGTCGGGTAGTAATAGATTTATTTATTTTCTTCTCAGAGTACCAGAATGCGTAGTTTATGTTACTATTTCTAAAAATCTCCTGGGGGAGAATCCCCCCAGACCCCCTGCTGGGGTTGGGTTTTCAGAATGCGTGCCTTTTTATATAGTTCAGCTTTGATTCCATCATCTCATTAAACCTTTTTTAAAAGCATACTTTAGTTCTGTGAAGGGATATAAGGGATATATGCACTGTACTTCACTTTTATTCATATTGTATGCTGAAAAGCGTATATATTACAGCACGATTTTTTGTTGAATAGATTTGAGTGCTTCAAAATGTTGGGTCGCGATGTATTGACCAAGTAAAAAGTGGGTCCGAGGCCTGGCCAGTTGAGAACCACTGCACTAGATGCTTATTTGCATGTTATCCCCAACATTTACACTTAATTGTGATCACTGTCTTTCTGCAGAAGAACATTAAACTAATATGGATTCCCGCACACACAAAATCCAACTTAAAATGTATTTTAATTTCAGATAATATTTCCAAAATGTAGGTTTTTTTTCAGTGACGAATCAGTGAAGAACTTGAACATGTTTTACATCTCAAATACGTGTCTGTCAGTCGATGAGAACCGTAAAGTTTTGAATTTTTTGAACATGTGTAAGAAATTAGCTCAGTCTTGTTCAGAAATACTGAAATATTGCAGATGGGAGTTATTTGTTCTACGTTTCGACTAAGTCACCTGGAGTCAACTGATTCTGGGTTTTGCCACAGCGGCTAAATCGTTTCCTCAAACTAGTGAAACTGCAGGAGGACATCACATTGTGAGAGTCCAGATTAACCTAGACTTCCCCATCAACACCTGACTGTTTCAAATGAAATACACACACAGGTAGAAGTGGTTTCTCTGCTTCAGGGAGAAACCACTTTCTTTCAGAGGAATAGAGAAGAGAAAAACTGAAAACTGATCCGACCACGTCAGGCCGAACAGCTGGATGTGACGTTCAGAAAACCAGAAACCTCATAAAGCAACAAACACAGTTTCACTTCACAACATGGTTTCAATACAGAGCGGAGACCAGTTTCTGGACAACAATCGTCAAGTGTCTGTGTTTTAATGTGAACAGGACAATAGATATGTCGCGTTGCTGTCGACACCTCGCTGTGACAGTAAAATAAGTCCTAAAATAAATCCAGAGGAAGCTGAAAATATAAATATGTAGTATATCTCCATTTAGTGATTTTAAATGAATACTTGGATAAGGTGGATTATTTCTAATAAGACCCAAAATAGCCTTCTTTTAACCCTGGAATATGCTTGACTATTTGGGCTAAACTTTAGTTTTAAATAGGATTTTGAGGTTATCATTTGTATATACAAAATGTAGGACTTAAAGGGGCCCATTTTACAGGCTTTAATGTTGAAAAAGGTAATGTATATTTTAAAGAGGAGGCTTAATATAAGGAGAGAAAGATGCATTTTTATGAAACAAATACTTCATAAGGAAGACTTTTAGCTGGTTAAAAAACTCTGATTCAACAGCATTTTTAGACTCAAATCTTATATAAACGTACGCTTTTTTGGAAGTAAGAAAAAGTGTTATGCTCACATAACGTCTCCATCATTTGAGGATAAAAAAAAGGCATACCATTTTGAGCTGATCTTTGATAACTTGAAAACAATACATCAAATTGTCCAATAAGAGAACAGTTCTTAGTAAAGAAATACAAAGTAATTGTTAGAAATTCTTCACTTGTCCTAACCTTCATTCTCTAGATTTCCAAAAGTGTTTTTCTCTTTTATAAAGTGGCCCTTAATCTCCCAAAACAACCAGGTGTTACAGGTGAAAATGCTCTCAGCTGTGCTTTTCTCTTTGCCTCATTATTAACAATCATTAATCCGTGATGTGTTCGCTGGCAGTGGGACAGCAGACACTTACTTGGACTTGCTGATGGTGCGTTTGAGTTTTTTCTCCAGCTGCTTCATGCGGTTGATGGCCGCCGTATATTTGGCCGCCGTCTCTTTGTGCACCAGCTCGCTCCTCGTCTTGGTATTCTCCGCCTCCATCACCTGTGACGGCCAATCAGAACTCAGCATCAGCCAATCAATCCCATTACATAATTTATATTGTACATATGTAGTCTTTTAAGTGTCCCATTGACTTCACATCGCAGTGTAAGAAAAGGGTGACACGTGTAAAAAAACTGAGCAAGCAATAATTAAAGAAAAATAAAACAGAATGCAAAAAATAAAGACATAAATATACACATACACACAAATATTCATCAGCTAACTAAAGCTGGTGTGTCAGGGAACTCAAAGTGTCAGAAAAAATAAAACCCTCTCTCTTTTCCTCCGTACCCACATCTCTGAAAACGGGGGAACAACGGAGCTGATACAGATTTGCATCCGATATGATGTCATATCGGAGATGTGGGCGGGCTTTAGACCCACGGGCCAATCAGAAACATTGCTGTCAGAAACAATGAGACGTGTTTTGGACGTAATATGGTCAACAGGGCTGAAACAGAGGGACATGAGGGATGTCTAAAATGTTAGATCTGTTTGGTATTTTGAGCAAAACACATTTTTTTATATATTTTTATATATCTGAGACCCATAATATATGCCTAAAAATAGCATGATAGGAGAACTTTAAAGCAAAAAATATCTAAATATAGAGAAATATATGAATCAGCTAACTGAACCCCCTCTGGTTTCCTCACCCGCTGCGTGGCGTGGTTCAGCATCTCCTGCCAGGCGGAGTCAAACTGCCGGTGGTCCTCCTCCAGGAGGCGCTGCTCCGCCAGAGAGATCGTCTCCTTCGCCGCCCGAAGAACCTCCGACGCTCTCTGGAAGTCCTGAGTGGAGCTCTGGGCCTCCAGCTGGGCCTGAAGAGAGGGAGGGGGGCGTCAACAAACTGATGAGTCATCGGTTCGTGCCTTTCTGTCAAAGCGTCTATGAGTTTTTATAAAAGCGCTATATAAGTGTCATGTATTATTATTAAAAACTGACAAGTCATCGGTTCTTTAATGGGTTCAGTGACTCATCATTTAAGCGTCTTTGAGCATTAGGAAAATCCCATTTATTATTATCATTCTAGGAGTTTAATCCAGAGGAGGGAGAAGTACTCAGATCTTGTACTTGAGTAAAAGTAGAAGTACTCAGATCTTGAAGTAAAAGTAGAAGTACTCAGATCTTGTACTTGAGTAAAAGTAGAAGTACCCAGATCTTGAAGTAAAAGTAGAAGTACTCAGATCTTGTTCTTGAGTAAAAGTAGAAGTACTCAGATCTTGTACTTGAGTAAAAGTAGAAGTACTCAGATCTTGTACTTGAGTAAAAGTAGAAGTACTTAGGTATTGTACTTGAGTAAAAGTAGAAGTACTCAGAACTTGTACTTGAGTAAAAGTAGAAGTACTCAGATCTTGTACTTGAGTAAAAGTAGAAGTACTCAGATCTTGTACTTGAGTAAAAGTAGAAGTACTCAGATCTTGTACTTGAGTAAAAGTAGAAGTACTCAGATCTTGTTCTTGAGTAAAAGTAGAAGTACTCAGATCTTGTTCTTGAGTAAAAGTAGAAGTACTCAGATCTTGTACTTGAGTAAAAGTAGAAGTACTCAGATCTTGTTCTTGAGTAAAAGTAGAAGTACTCAGATCTTGTACTTGAGTAAAAGTAGAAGTACCAGAGTGTAGGAATACTCTGTTACAGTAAAAGTCCTGCATTCAAAATGTTCCTCAAGTGAAAGTAGAAAAGTATTCTCATCAAAATATAGTGAAAGTAGCGACAGTGAAAGTAGTCGTTGTGCAGATTGGTCCATTTCAGAATAATATATATGATATGTTTTATAATGATTGATCATGAAAGTGTTCTCAAAGCTGGTGAAGGTGCAGCTAGTTTGAAGTACTTTGTATACTGCAGGGTAGCTGGTGGATTTACTCCAGGTGGAACTAAAGTCTGATTCAACACTTGATTAGATTTCACATCATTCATCCACATCTGTGAAGTAACTAAAGGGATTAAATACATGTAGTGGAGGAAAAGTACACCATGTACCTCTGAACTGTAGTGGATTAGAAGTACACAGTAGCATAACATGGAAATACTCAAGTTAAGTACCTCAAAATTGTATTTAAGTAAATGTACTTAGTTACTTTACACCACTGCTTTTATCATATTCACCAGATATGTTCCCTGCACGATTTCTGTGAATTGAAGTTTCGTTCTCTGTCATTTATAATGTATTTGACCTGGAGCGACTTTTATTATTTGAAAATGCAATATATCCTTTTTTCATACGAAGCAATAAACGTCTGGATGTCGACGCCTGAGGGCGTTTTTGTCACAATACAAAATGTAACTTTGATGAGATACCTGCCTGAATATCTCTCTATCGAAACGACACGACGGGAAGAACACCAGCAAAACTAAAAAGGGAAAACAGATGAATGAATCCACAACATTCATCTGTTTGCAACTCATCATATTCCAATTACTGTATGGACTATTCTGCACTATTGCTATTATATTATACATTATTTTCCTGTCCTATTGTATCTGTGTTATTGTGTTGCTCTGATGGAGGAGCCTAAGATTGCCATAACTACACTGAAGCTCTGCACATGACAATAAAAGCCTTGAAACTTGAAGAACTGCACAATAACCATCAGCGATCAGCAGTTTCAGAGCACAGAACCTTTGCTCTGCTGACTCCACATGCTCTCTGTAATGTCATTATCCCTGATCTTTAAACTGCCAGCACAGCGAGAAGCAGAACAGCCTCTGTCTTGTTGTCGTCACGTGTTTGTCTTTGTGTTCCTCGCTGCCTGAATGCACTTCATGAGGCTGTGCTCTGTGTCACTGGGCTCTGTGACACTGGGCTCTGTGTCACTGGGCTCTGTGTCACTGGGCTCTGTGTCACTGGGCTCTGTGACACTGGGCTCTGTGACAGACCCCTGCTGCTCCATCACAGAAGGGTTTGGAACGCATTTCCTTTTTCTCTCACACCTTGCACCAGCCACCATATGAGCACTAGCTTCTCCTTCTTTCTGGAGCAGACCAACTCTCTGCTTCTCGCCTGTTTCGGCTGCAGACGACAAAGCGGCATCTCTGTTTAAAGTGTTGTTGTTGTTTATGTGCACGTCACGCATTTAACTCAAAGAACAGCCAAGAGTGACAGGCGAAGGTTAGAAAGTCAGTCCATGACCTTAAAGAGGCTTTTGGGGCGTTTTCCCTTCCCTGTAGTGTTATATACGTGTTAGTGCATGTAAATGGTCTGCAAAGACTAAAATCCCTGTGTTCCCTCCAGAGGGAGTTGCTCTCGCCGGCCAGCTAACCAATCAGAGCAGACTGGGCTCTGGTTTCAGACAGAGGGTGAAAAGAGGTGCTGCAGCACAGGCAGTATGAGAACAATAAAGAGCTTTCTGAACATAAATACTAATATCAACCTTAAAATGTGAAGAAAATGTCCTCTTGAATGCTGAATTGTATTTTAATATCTTAACAATAAGGACAGAGGAACAATTGGGGGAACTTATTGTAACCTTGTATCAAAATGAGGATTCAATCCAACACTCAAACACAACAGGTTAGCATTGTGTCATGCCACCGCGGGGGGGGGGGGGGGACTATCTTCCTCACCCTCTCAGACTTTCAGTTGCGCGCACTACTAAAGAGACGTGCTACCATGGAAACCAAACAATGGTGTAGCTGTATTAAAGTCAGAGTGGAAACAGTCGTGAGTAAATCTGATTTGGTCAGAAATCGGGAGAAATATGACCCCGGGAGGAAACCGGGAGAGGGCAATGAAATCGGGAGTCTCCCGCGAAATCGGGAGGGTTGGCAAGTATGGTAGCTAATGGAGTGGGCTGTAGCTTAAAATAAAGGCAACTCTAAACAAAATGAGGCAATTAGAAAGCAAGTTGGCTACAGAACATCAAATATTGTTTACGGACCCAGTTTGCATGAACTATCTTTTTGTTCAGTGCTGGTAAAGAGCTCAAATATGATCATTTGCCATGGTCGACTCGTAATGCAACATTCAGTGTAGTTGCTTGCATTGAACACCTTAAGCTTCTGGCCCCTCCAACAATGCAACATACACCATACAGAAAAGTGAATGCATAAGATGGTGCAAGAAAAAGCAGTAATTAGCAGGAATAAGTAAAGCATATGCAAGTCGAATGCGAGCTGTGTTCAAAACAGCGCTGTGCATTATTAACAGTGACAGCATGAGGCGTGTGGCGCAGTGGGTTGAGCGTTGGTGTTCAGATCAGGGGGTCACAGGTTCAAACCCCACTGCAGTCAGCATGTCGTTGTGTCCCTGAGACACTTCCCCCCAAAGTGCTCCTGTGGGGATTGCCCACAGTATTGAGTATGGAAGTCGCTTTGGATAAAAGCGTCTAACATGTGATGTGTTTGCAACTACTCGCCTTTAAACTGAAGATCTGGGGAAATATCTGAGTTGTTTGTACAACGTTTCGTCTACAGACTCGCGGTTTGTTTATCTTTTCCCCTTCTCCACCCATCCTCCTCCTCTTATTCTCTGTCACGTTGTTGATCAGAAACACACCCTGCACCCTCCTCTCTTCATCCTGCCTTCTCCCCAGTTTACAGTTTAGAATGCAACCCTTTAACATCCTCCATTTATCTCCATCTGGTGACCAAATGGTTTGAACTGGATATTCTTTTAAAGTCTTGGTTCGTGTTTCTCATGGTTTGAGGAGTTTCATAAGTGCACCAAATAAAAGCTCCTGTCACATGCAGCATGTCTGATTGTTCAGACTCCTCCTCGCTGTTCTATCTTCATCCACTCGCCTACCTCCATCACATCAACATTTCTCTCCTCTTTTCATCCGTCACTTGAAACATTTCTGCCTCTCTGCACGACAACAACTGGAAATCTTGCCCAGTATCTGTGTCTGATATTAAGTCATGTCTCTACTCCTGATATCAGACATAATCACTTCAAAGTGACACTGCAGTGAGATACAGGTCTTGTTTTTAGACAATGCATCATTTTGTTCAGTCAAAACATCTTATTTTGAGTCGTATCTCAGATGAAACATCTTTCTTTACATATTTATCAGAAAATCACCAACTAGCATCAGAACACAGAAAGCTTTTGAGCATTTGCGGCTTATAACAACATGTCCTGATTCTGGTGAAATGTAGTTCAAAATGAGTTCTCCTGATAATTACAAGATGTGATTTATCTATCTTCTTATTTCAAGGAATCTAACCAACCAAATGTCCACTTGGCAGATTTTTGTACTTATTTCAAGTGAAAACAGCTTGTTTTCATTATTCGTTTAACTTGTTTTTGGAGCAGCATTTGTTCCAGTGTGTCGGTCTCTCGTTTCCACCCACTCCACACAGAGCTAGTGAAGATGAGGAGCACGTTCAGCCACAGACTCATCCCTCCACGACAACGCACCAAGCGCCTCGGACAGTCCTTTGTGCCTGTAGCCATCAGGCTGCACAACAAGGGGTTAATGATGAAAAATAAATTAAATGAAATCACTGGACATAAATATACACTGTTTCCACAACCCATGCTAACATATTATTAGCAGTAGACCAAAAAGGTAGATAGATATGTCACTATGTGTACAGATGTCCATTTTCACTTTTCACTTTAACTTATTCCGTACTTTATAACTTAGATGACCAAATATGTATATATGCTGACAGTTATTTTATTTTACTCATCTCCTATTTCATAGTCTTTTATTAATATTATCATTTAAAAAAAATCTTGATTTAATTTATTTTTGATTTTATTAATCTGTGTGAATCTTTGCTGTCCCGTTGTTTCACGCTTACCCTCATGCTGCTTTGTACAACTGAATTTCCCCTCGGGGATTCATAAAGGTTCATCTTATCTTTCTTGTTAATTCTCCCCCTCTCTGTTCGCTGCATCATCTCCTCTCCTCTCTCTTCCTCTCATTTGCTCATCCACTTCATAGTTTAATCCCCCAGCATGCAGCTGTCCTCAACTCCTGTCTGTCTCTGGGAAAAGCAATTTGTCGTAACGGGCGCTTCAATTATTCAAGAGAGTCTTCAACAGAGAAAACATGCTTTGTTCACTTAAACAGAAACATGAGGAAAGAGGGACGAACTGTATAGTTATTTAGAATTACACGGCTTACTGTAGTTGGATACTCGATTCTGATTGGTCAATTTGGAAGTTCCAGAGGTTGTTAACAGACCGTTGCTAAGGAGGATGAAGGGACTACGTGCAGTCATATCAATACGCAGAAAGAAGACCGTTCGATTTAACGTCGGCTGTGAAAACTAATAGAAAATACCATGGAATTATGAAATAACGGGAGCGGCCTCGATATGAGAGGGAGTTTCAGGGTTTAACAAAACAAACATGACTCCAGATTTGTATGATCGCTTTATTGTTTTAAAATGGGGGAAATAACCCAGATTCATCGAGGCTTAGAATCACCACTGCTGACTTCAAAAGGAAAAGTTATAGAGGTTGAATTGGATTGTAATGTTGTTTTATTTGGATTGTTGTAATGAAAGCAAACACCATTACATTATAACACACACACACACACACACACACACACACACACACACACACACACACACACACACACACACACACACACACACCACACACACACACACACACACACACATCACACACACACACACACACACACACACACACACACACACACACACACACACACACACACACACACACACACACACACACACACACACACACACACCACACACACACACACACACACACACACACACACACACACACACACACACACACACACACACACACACACACACACACACACACACACACACACACACACACACACACACACACACACACACACACACACACACACACACACACACACACACACACACACACACACACACACACACACACACACACACACACACACACACACACACACACACACACACACACACACACACACACACACCGCCAGTGGCATCACAACACAGGAAACACACAACAGCCTCCCTGGTGCTTATAGCTTCCTCCCTCCCTCTAAAGCTCCAAATCCCTCCATCGTTCTCTCAACCCATCAGCAGCCTCTCTGTGGCTAAAGTCTGATGAGACGTGGCCGGCCTCACAAACAGGGAGGGAGAGGGGAGAGAAATAGCTTCAGAGAGAAAGAACAACCAACAAGAAGATGGAAAAGTGAGGAATAAAAAAAAAAGGAAAAGCTGGATTTACAGGGGAGAATATGTAGAGACAGAAAGACATTTGTTGCTTATGAGCTCAACCATGCCTTTATATTAAAGATGAGATCAGATACGAGTTACTTTGCGTTGAATCAGCATAAAAAAACAACAAAACAAAACAAGGCATTGCACATAAGTAGAAATTAAAGAGTAGAAATAAACAATACTAGAATTTAAACATCTCAAAATAGAATTAAAGCAGCAATAACAAGTAGAACACATACAGTAGGCCAGGGGTCGGCAACAGGCGGACCGCGGTCCGGATAAATACGGACCCGGACCTATAATCAATACATTAATAGGGATTTCAATTTTTGACGGGGCGATTCTATTTTAACCACCGCCGACAGGGGGCGAAAGAGAGGAGTGAGCGATACAGGGAGAGAAACACGGAAGAAGAGACGAGAGAGCGATACAGGGAGAGAAACACAGAAGAAGAGACGAGAGAGCGATACAGGGAGAGAAACACAGAAGAAGAGACGAGAGAGCGGCGGAGAGGAAAGTGAGTGAAGAGAATAATTAGCGATACAGGGAGAGCAGCGGAGAGGAGAGTGAACAGGCGTGTTAGCGGCAGACAGGGAGAGACAAATAATTACACATGGAGCTCTCCAAGAAGAGGAAAGTGGACAGTGAGAACAGAGCTTTTAACCCTGAGTGGACTCATTCATGTTCATCCTGCCCACTGGGAGCACAGAGCCAGTGTGTCTCATTTGTTCAGAGACCGTGGCGCTCATTAAAAGAGACAACACGCCACTATGAGACAAAACACAAAGTGTTTGAGCAAACATTCCCTCTCAAGTCAGAACTGAGGTCACAAGAAATAAGCAGTCTCAGAGCCCGATATGATCAGTCCACCAGGATCAAAATTAAACTAAATATGGTTCCAGGGCAGGCTAACCAACGAGCTAACCGAGGCTAACCAATGAGCATGTGTGTCTGAGAATGGCCCTGACACCATTTCAGCCCAGATCTAAACTCCTGGCAGGACAAGCTCCAGCTCAATTCTCTCACTGAACAGAACAAAGTGAGAGAGGGACTGCAATATAAGAGGGAAAGAAAGAGAAACTTGTTCAATTGTTATGATGTAAAGACTGATATTGTTCTATACTCGTCTGAAACTGTTAAGTCATGATGTGAAACGGTTAACAAAGAAAAAGGGAAACTCAAGCTGCTGCTACACTTTATTTTATTTATCTAAAATTAAGCACTTTAAGATGCACATATTTTCAAAAGCTATTTTATTTATTTTCTCTATTTTATTTGTAAATGCAGCCCGAGAGGAACATTACACATATCCACAGTATTTACTGTATATCTGTAGTTCAATGTTAATTGACAATACATATTGTTGTTTATGAATTGTACTTTCTTTATTTGATTGGCAGTCAGTTGTTGATTACATGCAGACGTTGATAAAGCTGCTTCAATATATATCACACTAATTCATGAAGCAAGTTACACATTTTGATGTTCCGGACCTTTGCATGGGGAGATTTTCTCTGACTGGACCTCGTCGAATTTTAGTTGAATACCCCTACAGTAGGCCATGAAGATAAAACAAATCTATAAATTCTGACAATAAAACACTATTGAAGAGGACATATGCTAATTCCCAGGGATTTACATGCACTAAAATCTATATATATAAATAAATAACACACTACAGGAGATGAAATGAAAAACCCTTAAAAGCAGAACAGGGCCTCTTTAACCTCCCGAGTGTAAAGTGTTGCACACATGCTTGATTTTGAACCATCGTGCAAATCCATCTTTCTAACTGATACTTAGCTCGCTGGCTCAGAGCTTCTCCCTCTTGTCAAGAAAATGCATCGATGTAAAGCGCTGCCAACATTCAAGCAGACTGAACCATGGCCAATGGTTATAGGCTCATGTTGCCTCAGTTTGAATCCCATAAAGACTCTTAATCAAGACTTGCATCATCGCATTTCTTATCACAAGAAATCTCTTAAAGCTCCCATGTCATGGCCATTTCTACTGATCATAACTCCATTGTTGAGGTCTACTAAGATAGATTCACATTGTTCAATTTTCCAAACTCACATTGGTTTCTCATACAGCATCTCTGTATAGTATGTGTATTCACTCTATGTCATACACGGCTTGCTGGAGCTCCTGCCCCCCCCTCCCTGTGAGCCCAGTGGCCGTCTGCGAGACAGCGAGACACAGCGAAACCCAGCCCGAACACACACACACCCGGAGCCTGGCTGGGAGTTTGTGTGTGTGCTCACACACCGACTCACAGCCTCGCCGCGTCCCGCCGTCTCAGGAAGGAGACATCGGCAGAGCAAAAGCTGAGAAAAGATTGAGTGTGTGTGTGTGAGGAACCCAGGTCACGTCACTGTACCCAGGTCACGTCACTGTACCCAGGTCACGTCACTGTACCCAGGAAGAAAACAATGGAAAAAGAGAAATGTCCAACGAGGCGTTCTGGGGCAGCACAGACAGGTCTTTTCTGTGTTAGAGTTTTACTCGCTACAGGGTGTACTTTGAGGGTTTGTGACTCTGCAGACCGTTTACATGCAGACAAACCTTCATAACACACAAGGGGACGGGTGATAACCAAAAGCAGGACATGGGCCCTTTAAAAATCATAAGCCCATCTGCATATCTATTCCACTTTTGCTTCAGTCCACATCCAAATAATGCACGTTGTTATCTTGAACTCAATCTGTCTAGCTGTCTTTTATAAATCTCTCTCTCAGCAGGCGTCCGCTCGGCTGCAGCCTCTCAGTGTGAAGCTGCTGGTTTCAATTAAATCAGCTTTTCCACATT